>NC_036838.1:55582427-55600476 GCF_002910315.2 Salvelinus sp. IW2-2015
AGTGTTCACAGCCTTTTTGTTTTTGGCAGTGTTCACAGCCTTTTTGTTTTAGGCAGTGTTCACAGCCTTTTTGTTTTAGGCAGTGTTCACAGCCTTTTTGTTATAGGCAGTGTTCACAGCCTTTTTGGGCGATTTGTAAATTGTGCTTCTAATATAATTTGACTGAAGGCTTTTAAAGTGGAATGTAATGGAAGGTAGTTCCGGGTTACAGATAATTGATGCCAGGCTCACTGAGATGGATTGCTACTGTATGAGTAATTCAAAAGGCTTTTGAGCTCCAGCATGCCAACTTTGAAAAAAGTTTGAGTCGTCCATTGAATTCCTGTACAGTAAGCCTTCCTGTGACTCTCTGTTCCCACCTAAAAGCTTTCACAGACAGATGACAGATTTGTTGTTTGCTAATTGTTTATACTGTGAGGCAACTGCTTTGAGGAAGTGTTGTGTGTGAATGCACTCTGGGTATGCACCCAATGTGAAAWTATTGACACAGTATGCAGTATAMTGGCTCCAAACAGTTCCAAGGCTGGAAAAGCATTGGTAGCTGTCTGGTTTGCCATAGGTGTCACAATTGAACAATATAATCAACTGTACTGCAATGATGAACATCAGCACACTGGCCACAGTTGTGCTGCTTAACATTTATCTCAGCCTCACTCAGTGAATCAGTGAAGGATCTGTCAATTGATGCCACGAGGAGATTACATTGACATTATCATTTAGCAAACGCTCTTATCCAGAGCGACTTACAATAAGTGCATTCAAATGAAGGGCCATGAACAATTGCATAACATGCATCAAATCCAAAGGCAGAAACCACAGTAGTGTGTGCGACATGGTTAAGTGCCATTCCATAAGGGATCTAGGTTAGACAAAGATATAGTAAGTGTCAGGARCCGGAGGAGATGGGAGGGGAGGGACTCTCTTGAGTCTAAAGTTGCTGGAGGCCAGAGTGCTTTCAGTCTGAAGAGACCGTTCTTTAGTCTGCTGTCCTGACCATAGTGAAGACGAGGTCATTAATGTAGAGGACAGAAAAGAGTTGTGACTGGGATAGGTGACTGGTTGCAAATTCTGATATCAAAATGACCACATCTGAACTTACATAGTTAAGTTTGACCAGCTGGAGCGTCCAGAGTCCATCTTCACTGCGTGCTCATTGTTTCCACCCTGTCCTGACTAGAGTGATTTGGACTGCATGGAGGTTATATATGGACTTAGTAATGATCATCGGTACAGAGGGAGCAGCTAAATTCTTCTCCATTCTAAAATGGCTGTGCCAAACTAAATACACACATTTAATGCCACTAATTTAGCTGTTGCAGTTTGATTCAATAATACAACCAATCTATGTACAGTTGAAGTCGGAAGTTTACATACACCGTTGCCAAATACATTAAAACTCAGGTTTTCACAATTCCTGACATTTATTTCTAATAAMAATTCCCTGTTTTAGGTCAGTTAGGTCCACCACTTTATTTTAAAATTGTATAATGTCAGAATAATAGTGGAGAGAATGATTTAGTTCAGCTTTTATTTCTTTCACCACATTCCCAGTGGGTCAGAAGTTTACATACACTCAATCAGTATTTGGTAGCATTGTCTTTAAATTGTTTAACTTGGGTCAAACGTTTCAGGTAGCCATCTACAAGCTTCCCACAATAAGTCGGGTGAATTTTGGCCCATTCCCCCTGACAGAGCTGGTGTAACTGAGTCARGTTTGTAGGCSTCCTTGCTCGCGCATGCTTTTTCAGTTCTGCCCACACATTTTCTATAGGATTGAGGTCAGGGCTTTGTGATGGCCACTCTAATACCTTGACTTTGTTGTCCTTAAGCCATTTTGCCACAACTTTGGAAGTATGCTTGGGGTCATTGTCCATTTAGAAGATCMATTTGCGACCAAGCTTTAACTTCCTGACTGATGTCTTGAGATGTTGCTTCAAAATATCCACATCATTTTGCTTGCTCATGTTGCCATCTATGTTGGGAAGTGCAGCAGTCCCTCCTGCAGCAAAGGCACTCCCAAGCATGATCTGTCACCCCCCGGCTTGTCAGCACGGTTGGGATAGTGTTCTTCGGCTTGCAGCTCTCCCCACTTTTTCTCAAACATAACGATGGTCAGTGATGGCCAAACAGTTATTTTTGCTTTCATTAGACCAGAGAACATTTCTTCGCAAAAAGTAGAGATCTTTGTCCCCATGTGCAGTTGCAAACCGTAGTCTGGCTTTTTTATGGCGGTTTTGGGAGGGCAGTGGACTTCTTTCCTTGCTTTGAGGCGGCCTCTCAGGTTGATGTCGATATAGGTACTCGTTTTTGACTTGTGATGAAGATACTTTTGGTAAACTCTGTTTCCTCCAGCATCTCACGAAGGTCCTTTGCTGCTGTATCTGGGATTGATTTGCACTTTTCATCTCAAAGTACGTTCATCTCTAGAGACAGAACGCGTCTCCTTCCTGAGCAGTATGACGGTTGCGTGGTCCCATGGTGTTAAATACTGTGCGTAACTATTCGGTTTGGTATAGATTAACATGGTAACTATTAGGAATTGGAAATTGCTCCCAAAGATGAACCAGACTTGTGGAGGTCTACAATTATTTTCTGAGGCTTGGCTGAGTTCTTTTGATTTTCCCATGATGTCAAGCAAAGAGGCACTGAGTTTGAAGGTAGGCCTTGAAATACATCCACAGGTACACCTCCATTGACTCAAATGATGTCAATTAGCCTATCAGAAGCTTCTAAAGCCATGACATCATTTTCTGGAATTTTCCAGCTGTGGAAGGCTACCCAAACGTTTGACCCAAGTTAAACAATTTAAAGGCAATGCTACCAAATACTGATTGAGTGTATGTAAACGTCTGACCCACTGGGAATGTGATGAAAGAAATAAAAGCTGAACTAAATCATTCTCTTTACTATTATTCTGACATTTCACATTCTTAAAATAAATGTGATATGCCACTCTGGCATGTGTAATATCCGTTTTTATAGTTTTCTCTGTTTGCTACTTGAGTCATCTCTTTCCCTCTCGTCCTGCATGCCACTTCCCCATGCGCCTCTGACACCAAGTCTTGCCTCTTGTTACTCAAGCACTTGCCGTGCCATTCACTCTGTCTGCACGGTCAGATGCAACAAAATGTTGGTGACGACGATGCAGATTTACACTTTGCATCKTAATATAAATCCACAAGTGTTCTATAATTACACTATTATTTTGTGTATCCAACTGTCTGCAAACAGCTAGTTTGTCTTTTCTTAGTAAGTTGTGACTCAAATAAATTGTGTTGGCCGATAAATGCTAATCGCTAGTTAGCTGGCTATCAAGCTAGCTAAATGTACAAAGAGTCCGGGCAAAAGTAGCTAGCTAATACAGCCTGGTATCAGTGTTGGTGTAGGTCTAGATCAGCATGTTGTTTGTGCAACGGTATATTTTAAATCAGAGAGGAATAGAGCTCGCCAGCATGTAGTCCTAAAAACTGGAAATAAGTTACCTTTGGTTTGTTCAGCCACTCCTATGGGGGGAAATGAATGGGGATAAATGCTGAAAGTAAGGTCTGAGGTTAACAAAGGATTAGGAGAGCTTATGGTGTATGTTTTGTTTATATGAGATAATATCAGTCAGTTAACATTACCTTTATGAATTATAAAGGCCTATAGTGGAAGCATGAATATGTTAGCTAGCGCTAGCTAGTTTCATGTTTTATTAGTTATATGTACGGGACACACATGGTATACACGGCTCTAAATGAACTTTTTTCATTGGTAGCACTGGTGCTCCTAACTTTAAAAAGTAAGGAGCACCAGACAAAATCTTGGAGCACCAGATTGCATTTATTTATTTTTTACTGCAAATGACTGTCCTATCATTCTTAATTGTCATCAGTTGTTACTTTGATGATGTATAACACATCACTAGAGAGTGGGCAAGACAAAATAATTAAAATAACTTTTAATAATTGTATTCGAAAGTGCAACTGCAAACATATTTACATAGGTGATTCGTTTTGGACAAACAAATGTAATATACAAAACAGAACATTTGTAGCATTATGATTGGTTATGATTGGTAAACAATGTATCAGCCTGTCTTGTTTGAGCAGGGAAGAGAGGAACTACATTTMGTTTTTTATTGGATCATTTTTTGGGTGCTCCCAAAATAAAAGTACTGGTCGCACAGCAACATTTTAAGTCGCATGTGCCACCAAATTGGCAGCACTTTAGAGCCCTGGGTATACACCATCCAACAAAATGCTTACTTGCTGGTTCTTGACAATGCAACAACAAGCTAGCTACATGAAGAGAAAACATATCATGTCATGAGAAAACATGTCATGTAACATATCATTAGGGTCCCCTGGGAAACACTGACGGACACGGTTCATACCCAGACACAATAATTCCTCCCTGGCTTTTTTCATCAAACAACAWKGTATTCAAAGTGCTGCCCATTATATTCCAACTATAGAATTAGAATAATCATTCTATTTCCATGATTCTAACAGTTCAACAATGAATTAGGCCTAGTTTTTTCTACCCATATCATACAGCCCTGTGTGGCACAGTGTGGAAATTATAACAAGTGCAGGAAATGCAGATATTGATGAAAATGCTGAAAATGAATTTGGGTTGAAGTTGGATTGAACAGTATAAAACAATTGGAATGGCTAAAATCACTTATAATTTAACTGTTGCCACCCTGGGGTCATTAACTACTTATAAAAACTATTTAGAACTTTTATTATCCAAAAACATAAAATCCTGTCAAATACCATCACAAATGTGAAAAATATTGTGATATGATATTTTGGCCATATCGCCCAGCCCTACAAAAGATTAAACACATTTTGGCCAAGGGATCTGTGGATAAATAACATTTAGAGGGTGTAATACAATACAATACAATGTAACATTATTCATCTACAATTTATGTTCTTCACCCTGGGCAACATGGGCCTGGGAGGTTTACAGGTATCCACAGTACTCCACCAATTATACATTTTTCAACTCCCTATTTCTTGTACTCTTGTAATGTGCAGAATTGCAGGCAATTTGATGAAAAGAGTAACGTTTTCTCTCCGATGCCAAGGGCCCTTTCCAAGGCCCAAGACTTGGTTCGTCTGGCCATGTACTGACAAAGTCATAGCAAAACTAAAGCAAAAAAACGGTGCAAAAAACCCCTGAACTATGCGACTTATTGAATCTTTTTGAAAGAGACCAAACGTATTTTGACACGTAATAGTATAGTAGTACACAGTCCATCCATATCGTATAAGACACACATTTCCAGCAATAGCTTTAAGTCACATGATTTATATTATTTGATGTCCAATTAAGAAAGAAAAGGCTTATAATAGATCATTAGTGACGTGGACAAATTATCATAGACTACTACTGGATATATCATACTGTGAGTCTGTAGCGTTTCAACGTTTTTGTTTATCCTACATTTTGCGAGATCCTATTAAATACAAGATCCCAAAAAAGATTGAACTGCAACAACTGTAGCAGTTCATTGTTTGTTACACTGTTTCATAGTAACCAGACAGTGGCTGCTACAGCATCAGTTTCAGCAGCAGCAGAAGGCTGTGTGCTATTTGGTGAATTTGCAATAGCAACACCGTGTCCATATTCGCCACACACCATTAACTGCGTTCTCTACTGCAACACTAAAACGGTTTTATTGCCAACAGTGCATATGAATGACCAGTCGAGAAACCACTCACTCTGCGTATCCTGTCCGCCAGGGAAGCCTGCTGTCCCTCTTCAAAGTCAGCACAGGTCGAGATGCATGTTCTGTCGAGTATTGAAGAAGCTCCGATGTAAGGTCCAGAAACTCGGGTCGACCGTAAGGGAACCGTGGAGGCAGACCGTCCTGGTGACAGTTCTGATGATGAACGTTCCCGGAACCGTGGGGCTGGTGATGACCGTGGGGTATCATTCCTCCCACCACCGTGGACATCGCATTTTTTACTTTACTTATCATTGCGGTGGGAATAATAACCTAACACGACACAGAAATTAATTAATAACCCAATACTAACGTAGCGAAGAACAAAATGATCCAATGACTATAAACAGCATTTCAGGAAGCGATCGTTTCCGGCCTCGTGTGACGTTTGACAGACACTGTTTTCCTCACTGAAAATATAGCCTACCCTTTGCACACTCAGTGCATATAATAACCAAGGAGTCCCTCAGAAGGCAGGGGTTTAGTGAACGCTGCTGTCGGTGGGGGGACACACTCCAAATTGCGCTCTTGACTGGACTGGACACAAAATAACTATTCCCTGTCACAATGCAGAAAATGCACACTCTCGAGCGGTCCATTTATCAAAACAAATTGATAGTCTCTATCAGGGATGGGCAACTTTAATGGGGTTGGGGGCCCTAAGCGAAGTTTTAGAGTTAATTTCCTGCAATTCTACACATTTTGCCATGGGGCGTAGAGAAGATTTAGCAATTGTATAACTAATTTCATGCAATTTGGCTCATTTTACCATGGGGCGTAGAGAAAAATTTGCAGTTTTACAGTCAATTTCCTACAATTCTACACATTTTGCAATACGGTGGAGAACAATGTTGCAGTTTTTAATATGATATCTGACTAAGACTGACTAACAAAATCAATGGGGCCCCCCCTCCCTGTTGGTAATTCCACCATGATTACAAGTTTAGATAGCTGGCTGCGAGACTAATTTACAATCTAAATTTTTTTTGCTGACATGGGTTAATTGAGTGACTGTCAGTAGCTAGGTTTCCACCCAATTGGCGACAGATTTTCATGCGAATATTCTAAAATCCGCATAAATAAAATATTATAATTTTCCCATCAGAGATGTATTTCCATCAAATTAACTTGTTGCGAATAAAAGTCTGTGCGTGCTGAGGTAGTACACATAAAAATACATTTTGCGGTTAAATTTCCATGTACTGAATAAAAAATACAAGTTAAATGGGTTTCCCTCGCATTTTCAACTTTTTGGTTTTGTCACCAAAAAAAGACTGTTTATAGCAAATGTGCCCACTCTGGTATTGGCACGTTTGCTCTAGCCAAAAGCTGGCAGATACAGTGCGGGTATAGCATACATGATGAGATTATTATGGACAAAAGAGAGAGATTATTTTAATTTGTAAAACGGCAGCCAAGCATCGATCATTGTGTCACCAGAATAAGACACTTGGTATTTATTGGAAAGAAACATCAAGCTCATCACTTTGCACTTTCACCTCCCTGTGAAGTTCATCATCATTTATTTCATCTGTAGCCTAATAAACCTCATGCTTTGCAGAGTTGAAAATGGATCTGTGGGCCTACAAAATCCCTGGCCTATATCACAAGGACAAATTCACATCCACCTGCATTATTTTAGTGATGATACATTTCAGTCTGATTTAGATATGAAAGCCTGAGTGGTCTGGACCTTTATGACACGGCCTGTTTCCCTACAACGCTACACTGGTGGGAGTGGTGGGACAATCCCTCAGTCTTTGTTCCCATTGGGGCACAACTACATTAAACATAGGCCTACTACTGTCTCTGTAAAGAGGTCTGGCACAAGACAGGTTGTTTGAGGTCCAGAGCTGATGCAGCTGTTCCCCTTCAATTGCTACACTACTGCAATGACGTTTGGATGAGGGTCTGCCAATTCCACCACGGTTAGGTTTTTCCAGGTCTAGGATGACGCATATATTTCAAGGTCTTCAGTCTTTGACAGAAGAACATAATTAAAAAACGTGTTGTGTTCAGTTTAAAGTGGTAGTCTAATCACAGAGAGATCACGTCACATTTTCTCTGTAATTACTCTAGGGTCATGTAGTGTAAATATTTCCCCAATAGAGGGAGGCAGAGTATAGGAGATGAGAAGCAGTTTGGCTCATCAGCTGTAATGTAGTAATGGTTATTTAGCAGATGCTTGTAAACAAAGTGATTTGCAGTTACCACACATTTTAAACTAAGTATCTATGACCCATGCAAGAATTAAATCCACAAATATGTTGTAGCAAACACCACGCTCCAATCAACTGGGCCCTTGGAGCCAAGTGTTTATGAAGGGATACAGGCCATATTTGTACTTACTGTTAATGCCTGATGGCCATTATGTTGCTGAAGAGAATGCATTCAAATTACATTTGATGCATGTTTTTGCTTACCATAACTAATAACTGTGGTTATATTGCTGCGATCACTGTTGGTTATCTAGATACGCCAAAATACATGCTGCCAACAATGCCAGGAAGCAACCCTTGCAAATTATACCAGAAAACAAAATGAGAATTTTAGCCTCAAAGAACAATTTTTTGTAATTTTCTATTTTGTCTAAGATAGAGTATTCCCAATTTACCAACTGACTGTGGTTGGCATTGAAGATGTAATCTCTGAGCTGATAAAAGGCCCTCTACTTGCCTGTCAGAGGAATGATTTACTGGGCACAAATGTGTAACCCCAGACCTGAGCTGTATCATATTGGAAAAAGGGAGAATGACATGTGACTTAGTTTCTTTTATCTCCTCTCTCTCTCGCTCTCTGTGGGGGTGTGTGCTCTGGGAGAGGCAGCCAAGACTGACAGGTAAAGCTAAGTTGGGATAGAGGGCGTTTGAGGGAGCGAGCGAGATAGAGAGAGGGGAAGCGGGGGAGACAGAGAGAGAAAGAGAGAGAGAGAATGCCAGGTGGGTGGGAGTGCAGAATAAGGACAGAGAATGAGATGAAATGCAGTCCTGTGTAAATGATCTGTGGTTCATCTTGGCTAGATTTACAGTACATCATTGAATCATATGTTGGCTGGTTATACTGTAAATCAATCATTACATTTGGTATTGTAATGTATACCATGGCATTGTTGAATACTTTCTGATTGGCTTGAAGGGCATTCTAGAGCGTGCATTATTTCCCTTTATAAACTGGGTGGTTCAAACCCTGCATCCTGATTGGCTGAAAGCCGTGGTATATCAAACCGTATATCATGGGTATGACAAAACGTTTATTTTTACTGCTCTAATGACGTTGGTAACCAGTTTATAATAGCAATAAGGCACCTCAGGGGTTTGTGATACATGGCCAGTTTATTACGGCTAAGGGCTGTATGCAGGCACTCCGAGTTGCAACATGCGTAAGAACAGCCCTTAGCCGTGGTATATTGGCCATATACTACAACCCTTCAGGCTTTATATTTGTATATTTGCATGGTATTTACAGTATATTTGCATGGTAGAATTCAATGGCTATAGTTCATTCTTACATGTTCTATGTTTGAGCTGCTTTTGAAAGCAAACATAGAATTGAAGACACATTAGCATGGTTGAATTCAAGTTTCATAATGGCAAGCTAAGACTGATGGTTTGGTTTGCCAAACTAGCAAGCTGTTGGGGAAAAAGTACCCAATTGTCATACTTGAGTAAAAGTAAAGATACCGTAATAGAAAATGACTCAAGTAAAAGTGAAAGCCACCCAGTAAAATACTATTTGAGTAAAAGTCTAAAAGTATTTGGTTTTACATAAATACATAAATATCAAAAGTAAATGTTACTGCTAAAATATACTTAAGTATCAAAAGTAAAAGTATAAATCATTTCAAATTCCTTATATTAAGTGTCAGATGTGTGYGTACTGGTAGCGAAGTCAGGTGCAGGAGAGCAGAGATTTGTGAACAGGCACACACTTTATTAAGGCAAAAGTGCAAAACGTGCAAAACAGTCACAAGAAYTTTGTTTAACAATAAACATCTTTGTGAAAAAAACCACGGAAAAAACAAGCCAGTCTGGCGCGTCAACAAYACACACGKAACACAAACAACCTTACACAAAGACATGATGTGGAGCAGCGGAATAAATACATGTAGATTGATTGGGGAATGAAAAGCAGGTGTGCAGGGAACAAGACAAAACAAATGGATACATGAAAAATGGAGCGGTGATGGCTAGGAAGCCGGTGACGTCGACCGCCGAACGCCGCCCGAACAAGGAGAGGAGCCGATTTCGGCGGAAGTCGTGACAGTACCCCCCCTGACGCGCTGCTCCAGCGGTGCGTCGACACCGGCCTCGGGGACGACCCGGAGGGCGAGGCGCAGGGTGATCCGGCCAGCGATGGTGGAATTCCCGCAGCAGTTCAGGGTTAAATACATCAGCCACCGGAACCCAGCACCTCTCCTCCGGACCGTACCCCTCCCACTCCACGAGGTACTGAAGGCCCCTCGCCCGACGCCTCTAATCCAGGATGGAACGGCCGGAGTACATTGGGGCCCCCTCGATGTCCAGAGGGGGTGGAGGAACCTCCCGCACCTCAGACTGCTGGAGCGGGCCAGCCACCACCGGCCTGAGGAGAGACACATGGAATGGGGGGTTAATATGGTAATCAGGGGGAAGCTGTAACCTGTAACATACCTCGTTCACTCTCCTCAGGACTTTGAATGGCCCCACAAACCGCGGGCCCAGCTTCCGGCAGGGCAGGTGGAGGAGCAGGTTTCCGGTCGAGATCCAGACCCTGTCCCCCGGTGCGACCACCGGGGCCTCACTGGTCTTTTGGCGCAGCGCGGCCCGATGGAGGTGACCATGGGCGGCTTCCCAGGTCTCCTCCGTGCTTCTGAACCAATCGTCTACCGCAGGAGCCTCGGCCTGACWCTGATGCCACGGTGCCAGAACCGGCTGGTACCCCAATACACACTGAAAGGGGGAGAGGTTAGTGGAGGAGTGGCGGAGCRACTTCTGCCCCATCTCTGCCCAGGGCAYGAGCGCCTCCCACTCCCCCGGCCGGTCCTGGCAATAGGACCGCAGAAACCTGCCCACATCCTGGTTCACTCTCTCCACCTGCCCATTACACTCGGGGTGGAAACTCGAGTTGAGGCTGACCGAGACCACCAAACGTTCCATGAACGCCCTCCAGACTCTCGAAGTGAACTGGGGACCTCGATCAGACAGTATATCCTCAGGCACCCCGTACTGCCGGAAGACATGTGTAAACAGGGCCTACGCAGTTTGTAGGGCCATAGGGAGACCGGGCAGAGGGAGTAGACGACAGGACTTAGAGAAACGATCCACAACGATCAGGATCGTGGTGTTTCCCTGTGAGGGAGGAAGATCCATTAGAAAATCCACCGACAGGTGTGACCAAGTTCGTTGTGGAATGGGTAAGGGATGTAGCTTATCTCTGGGCAGGTGTCTTGGAGCCTTACACTGAGCGCACACCGAGCAGGAGGAAACATAAACCCTCACGTCCTGAGCCAAGGTGGGCCACCAGTACTTCCCAGTCAGACAGCGCACCGTCCGACCAATCCCTGGAAGACCAGAGGAGGGTGATGTGTGGGCCCAATAGATCAACTGGTCACGGACAGCAGACGGAACGTACTGACGCCCGACGGGACACTGGAGGGAAGCGGGCTCTGTACGCAACGCCTGCTCAATGTCCGTGTCCAGCTCCCACACAACCGGCTCTACCAGGCAGGAGGCCGAGAGAATGGGAGTCTGATCCATGGGCCGCTCCTCTGTATCATACAGCCGGGACAATGCATCTGCCTTCACATTCTGAGAACCTGGTCTGTAGGACAGGRTAAACACAAAACGGGTAAAGAACATGGCCCAGCTTGCCTGACGAGGATTCAGTCTCCTAGCTGCCCGGATGTACTCCAGGTTGCGCTGGTCAGTCCAGATGAGGAAAGGGTGTTTAGCCACCTCAAGCCAATGTCTCCACGCCTTCAAAGCCTTAACCACAGCCAACAGCTCCCGGTCYCCCACATCATAGTTCCCCTCCGCCGTGCTGAGCTTCTTCGAGAAGAAAGCACAGGGGCGGAGCTTCGGTGGCGTGCCCGAGCRCTGAGAGAGCACGGCTCCGATCCCAGCCTTGGACGCGTCCACCTCCACTATGAATGCCAAAGAGGGATCCGGAYGGGCCAGCACGGGAGCCGAGGTAAACAGAGCTCTTAGGTGCCCAAAAGCCCTGTCCGCCTCAACCGACCACTGCAGACGTACAGGACCCTACYTCAGCAGTGAGGTAATGGGAGCAGCCACCTGGCCAAAACCCCGGATAAATCTCCGGTAGTAATTGGCAAACCCTAAAAATCGGTGCACCTCCTTTACCGTGGTGGGAGTCGGCCAATTACGCACGGCTGCAATGTGGTCACTCTCCATCTCCACCCCTGATGTGGAAATGCGATACCCTAGGAAGGAGACGGCCTGCTGAAAGAACAGTCATTTCTCAGTCTTGACGTACAGGTCATGCTCCAACAGTCGTCCAAGTACCTTGCGCACCAAGGACACAGGCTCGGCGCATGTAGCGGAGTATATCAGAATGTCATCGATATACACCACTACACCCTGCCCATGCAGGTCCCTGAAAATCTTGTCTACGAAGGATTGGAAGACTGATGGAGCATTCATCAACCCGTACGGCATGACGAGGTACTCATAATGCCCTGAGGTGGTCTTCCACTCCTCTCCCCCCGGATACGCATCAGATTGTACGCACTCCTGAGATCCAGTTTAGTGAAGAAGCGCGCCCCGTGCATTGACTCAATCGCTGTGGCGATAAGAGGTAGCGGGTAACTGTACCTCACCGTGATCTGATTTAGACCTCTATAGTCAATGCACGGGCGCAGACCTTAATTTCACATTCACACAACACAACATCCTCCTTATTCCAACAGTTAAAGCTGCAGAGATTCATGGCTGCCCCCTCTCCCCCACATTTGTGTGTAACTTTTCCCCAGTCCCTCTGTCACCTACGGCTGTGTGTTACATTCCCCCAGCTACCTCCACAACACATCCCTCCTCAGCCCGGGCCGTACCCCCCCAGCCCAGCTACCCCAGATAGGGGGTAGAAGAAGCAACGGTTGTGGCAGTTGCTGTTTGAGTTCAGAGACATCTTTGCTCTGAGTAAGGAAGAGGTGGGTCAGACTCATTTGGTGCAGCATGAGATCGACACAGGTGATGCTCGGCTCATCAAGATGCATCCCCGCCGTATCCCGCTGGCACGCCAGGAGGATGGTAGACAAGGCTGTGTTGGAGATGCAGCGGGCAGACTTCATCGAGCCCTCAGACAGCCCCTGGGCGGCACCAGTCGTCATGGTTCCTAAGAAGGGGGCCAAGCTGAGGTTCTGTGCGGACTACAAGCGGCTGAATGAGGTAACCAGGAAGGACTCAAACCCCATACCACRTATCGATGAGTCGCTGGACCTGGTTAGGGGGTCCTCCTGGTTCTCCTCACTAGACCTCCGCAGTGGCTACTGGCAGGTGCCCMTCTCCCCAGAGGCCAGAGCCAAAACTGTGTTCTGCACTAACAGAGGACACTGGCAGTTCAAGGTCCTGTGCATCGGCCTGTGCAATGCTCCAGCTACTTTTGAGTTTTTGCTGGACAGGGTGCTGGATGGCATTCCCCGACAGGAGTGTCTGGTATAACTCGACGACATCCTGGCCCATGACAGCTCCTTCCAGTCAGCCCTGGGGACGTTACGGCGTGCGCTGGAGAGGGTGGCTGCCGCAGGCCTGAAGCTCCACCCCGAGAAGTGCCACTTCATGAGGAATGAGTTGACCTTCTTGGGCCACCAAGTGGTGGAGGAGGGTATCAGCACCATGGAGGACAAAGTGGGGGCTGTCCCACCCCCACCGACCAGCAATAGCTGAAGAGCTTCCTGGACCTTGCCTCAATACTACAGGAGGTTTGTACGGGGCTTCTCAAGCGTCGCTGCCCCCCTGAACCGCCTGCTGCCGCAGGACAAGGCCTTCACTTGGACAGTGGAGTGCAAGGAGGCCTTCAGCACCCTCAAACGTACACTGATCGAGGCCCCTGTGCTCGCCCCCCTGACTTCACCTTGCCATTTATCCTGGACACAGACACAAGCAATGTGGGTATGGGTGGGGTGCTGGCCCAGGTGGGGCCAGAGGGGGAGAGAGTGGTGGCGTACTTCAGTAAAACATTCAACAAACATGAGCGCCTCTACTGTGTCACCCGGTGGGAGCTCCTCGCTGTTGTGGCTTCYATCAAACACTTAAAGTACTAACTGGGTGGCCAGCCCTTTACTGTAAATACTGACCCCTCTGCTCTCCAGTGGCTCATATCTTTCAAAGAGCCAGAGGGGCAGGTGGCACGCTGGTTGGAGGAGCTTCAGCCGTATGACTTCACAGTGGTGCACAGGGCAGGGGCWCGCCACTCCAACGCCGACGCCATGTCCCGTCGGCCCTATACTGCAGATGGGCGCCGCTACTTTGAGGGGAGAGAGGCTCGTGAGAGAGAGCTGTGTGCAGAGGAGGGGGTCTGGGCCACAATGTGTCGGGCGAGCGGGCCTGTCTGCTGTGAGCTGCAGACTGTCGATGTGGCTGAATGGAGGCAGCAGGGACGGGACACAGACCTACAGCCAGTGCTACGGTGAGTAGAGGTGCAGCTGAGGCCACCGTGGGAAGAGGTAGCAACGCTCTCACTCACGACCAAAGGGTTGTGGTCAAAGTTTGAGAGACTGCGGCTAGCTGATGGCGTGCTACAGCGGGCATGGTAGGAGCCAGCTACGGGAGAGGAGAGGTGGCAGGTGGGGGTCCCAAGAGCACTGAGAGAGGCTGTGCTTTAGGGTACTCATGGGAGGGTGGGGACTGGACACTTTGGGGTCACAAAAACCCTCCGCCACCTCCGTCAGGGCTTTTACTGGGGGCAGCACAAGAGGGATGTGGAGCACTTTTGCCGCTGCTGTGACAACTGCACAGCGAGAAAGGGCCCACCAGGCCGTTCACATGCTCAGCTCCAACAGTTCCCAGTTTGGGCTCCCATGGAGAGGGTGGGAGTGGATGTAGTTGGGCCATTCCCCACCACAGACAATGGAAACCACTGAGTGCTCATGGACTATTTCACAAAATGGCCCAAGGCCTATGCTCTGCCTGACCAGGACGCAGAGACCATTGTCGAAGCCCTGACAGCGGGGATGTTCAGCAGGTTTGGAGCTGCGGAGTCCATCCACAGCGACCAAGGCAGAAACTTTGAGTCCTGTGTGTTCGCCACCGTGTGTGAGAGGCTGGGTATGCACAAGACCCGCACTACTCCTCTCCATCCTCAAAGTGATGGCCTTGTGGAGCGCTTCAACAAAACGCTTGGACAGCATTGTCTCTGCTAAACACCAGCGTGACTGGGATATGCACCTGTCCATGGTCCTCATGGCATGCCGCTCTGCTGTTCAAGACTCCACCTCCTGCACGCCTGCCCTCCTCATGCTGGGGAGAGAGATCCGCACCCCTGCGGAGATGGCGTTTGGTCGGCCCCTGGATGCCCCTCCTGTTCCCCCGGGGCCGGAGTATGCCCGGAGACTCCAGGAATGCCTGGAGACAGCCCACACCTTCGCCRGAGAGCAGCTGCTGAATGCAGGTGCGAGGCAGAAGAAGAACTATGATGTGCACATCCGGGGAAGGCACTTTGTGGCTGGGGAGCTGGTCTGGATCTACAGGCCCCTGAGAAAGAAAGGAGAGTTTGTGTACTGGGTGCAGCTTCCTCCTAGGCAGAGAAAGGTGGCACTGCACCGGGACAGATTAGCCCCATACAGAGGGGCCTCTTTTCCCCAAACCCCAGGGACCACCACAATCCCCCCTCTGGCAATGACATTTCCTAAGCATCGAGTGGTTCTCCAGAGCCACGTACCGTATATATACTGTTCCCTCATCCTTGTGAGGGGGAGGATTATAGCAAGTTTAAGACCATGCTTAGCCATTGTTCTCTCTCTTTAAGTCTGGTCAGAGATGGGTCACTGTTGTTTGATACTGTTTTCCTTGGTTTATTTGGCGTGGGCTATGACCAAACAGTAGGTTGAGTTTGGTTAATAAACCGGGAATTCGTAAACCCAATCCTCTGTCTGGACATTTGTTAATTTATGATCGAGCCAGGTCATTACAGTACTTTACACCCCTGCTATCAWGTCTGTTTGTTTGGTTACCACCGCAACTACTGTAGTTATCTAGTAAACTTGCTAGCTACTTCAATGGATGTTGAACACATTTCTACCACAAATGAACACATTTGCTGTATAGCGGCAATTGTGTTAAATTATAGCCATGGTATAAAAGGGATAATCAACTCGGGGCTCTATGCGTTCTCTGGAAAATAGAAAATAATGCAACTCACTGGAAAGTCAGTTCCAGTCCGCTAGCATGTCGTGGAACACACCTTGCACGTTGTTAATTATTTCCCATAGAATACACACCCCCTCGTTGATTATCCCTTACATAGTTTCATCCAAAATACCACATCATTACAGTTATATTAACAGATAAAGAGGCAGCACTGATTACCAATCTGTGGATTAGATCTTAGAATTTTACTGCAGTCTGATTTGTGGAACTTAAAGTTTCTTATTGATATGAAGCATTGAGAGTGGGTGTTGTGGTATTAAATGGTCAAATTAATTTGACAAACCAGGACATATTGGTTTCATATTATTACAGCACAAGGCTTTYTTATTGTTTCAACTTTTCATCCTGTCTTTCGCTTTTAGTTATGTTACTTTTGATGAAAAACAGAAAGGCTGGACAACTGTTGAAATATGATAGCACAGAGCACAGTGGAGGGGCTTTCTCTTTTATTAGCTTATATGCAACAAATTGCAGCAATATCTTTACTAGTCTTCTATTTTCCATATTCTTGCAGTTGAGAGAATTGCCACTGGGAGCAAAGGTAGTTTGAAAAGTGGAAACTACAGTACATTTACAATGCCACTTGATGCAAACCCATTAGTGAAGGCTGCAGCCAGTATTTGGATGGAGTAGCTACTTGGAAAGACCTGGTACAAAGACTATTGTAGTAGCCGTAAAGCCTAATGCCTCTCTCTGCCTTTCTCCTGGGTATCCTCTATCTGTGGTCAAAATGACGGAAGACGAAAATAAGTGTCTGTGAGTCTGCGGACCTGTTGAATCAAGGGGCATTAACTGCTGCTGCTGCTGAATAATTGATGGACAGCTACATCCCAGAGGCCATTATGCCTCCTATTTTACCTCCTGCACTTTTTTGCTGGATGTCACACCGTCTTCATCCCATCCACGGTGAAGACAGGGAGGGGTTCAGGACGAGGACTGCCTGGGGAGGAGGCAAGGAGGTTACTCCACTCGCAGGGCCTGTTATTTTAAGCAGAGCCACCACAATAATTTCCCTCCATTGGTCCTGGGAGTTTTTCAGTGTTATTTTCCCCCCTGCTGAATTGAGAGAAAGCAGGGGCTGACATTGTAGTCTATGCGGGGTCGACACAGAAAACTCATCAGTCCCACTTTGTACTCACTGCTTTCACTATTATTCACAGCTGAGGTCCTTCATGGGAGATGTCAAATGCGCATATGATAGCATCCCCATATAATTGAATTCCCCCTCATTGCTTTAGCTACAGAAGTTGCCCGTTATGTGACCCCGGCACATATTAGGAACAGTGTTGAATGGCCATGAGGCTTCATGGGAATCCATCTATCTGTCTAATGCTGGGACCTTGGTGAAGTATGCCCATAATAAAGATGTGTGGGTATGGCTCCAGGGCTGGGATTGCTTTGATCTCTCCTTGTGGAGCCTTACCTCATGGCTGAAGCCATCCAATCACATGACTTAATGAGAGCAGTGTGTCCACAGAAATGTGTCAGTGGAATGAGCTGCTGCTCCCCTTACAATGTAAATACACATTAACACTGGAGATTAATGAGATAATCTAATTTTAGTATGCATGTGTGTGCGTGCATGAGWGTGTTTGTGCGCACTTATGTTCTGTGTGTGTGTGTACGTGTGTGTTTATGTGTGTGTGTGTGTTTATGTTTGTTTGTGGTGGGGAGGTTGTTGACAGGCTTCTAGTGATCCAAAGCTCCCTGTTAAATCTACAGACACATCAAAACACAAACTGTATGACGGTATAATTTAAAGGCATGTATTTTTACAATTACACATTCTGTAAGGAGTGATGCGATGTCTGTAGCCATGACTTCAGTAAGTTCCTTCAATAACGACACAGAATATAATGTCATAAGTCAATTAAAATGGCCAGATGTTTTTCCCCCAAACATGAATTATCAGTCATGCAGTGATTTTCATGTCCTGCCCACTGGCTCTGTTCACTGTGTGTGTGTTTGG
>NC_036838.1:55601276-55608776 GCF_002910315.2 Salvelinus sp. IW2-2015
GGGGGGGGGGTCAGTGTGTCAGTGTGTGTGCGAGTGTGCTTACGTGTGTGTGTTCTCTGAGAGGTAGATGGTTGGGTTTATGTGATAACACTCGAGGGTGTCCAAAAGCAATCAAAGTCAAATCCAATGTTTGCCTCCTCTCTCCGGAGGCGATTTAAAGCATTATCTTGATTTTCCGCCATTCCTGCTTTTGGGGAAGACAAAATACAACGCTTGAGAAATGGAGAGATAATAGTGCAATTACTAGAGAGAAACCCTTTTAGACTGAGTGGTAATGCTTTGGGAGGTGAGAGAGTGAGTCTGAGAACAACAGGAGCGTACTCCCAACCTGAGTATATAAGGACATAATGCATATTATAACATCAGTTGTCTCTGAGATTTTTCATGCAGACAATAAAGTCAGGCTTCTCTGAAATCCTAACAAATAGTTTCCTTTTGCTGCTTTGTGCTACAGCCTTTCCAAGGACCTCTTTCACTTCCTTGTCGTCAGTTTCTCCAGTTTTACTCCATTCAAATCAAATCAATTTTATTTGTCAATGCGCGAAACAACAGGTTTACAGTGAAATGCTTACTTCAAGTCGTTAAAACCACAATGCAGTTTTAAGAAAATACATGAGACAAAAAAGTAAGAGATAAGAAAAAACAAATAATTAAAGAGCAGCAGTAAATAACATGATGGGGCAATATACAGGTGGTCCGGTACAGAGTCAATGTGTCAATGTTCGGGGCACAAACAGGCATTCTTAGACATAGTGCTGTGTCTGAGAATGCCTGTTTGCTATTCCTTAGGGCTTCTGAGGCTATTGTCAAAATGAGTTATAAATGCATGCGTTAATACATTTTAGTAAGGTACTTTCTTGGATGAGTTTTGAACATTTAAAAATGAACATCGGGTGAATTAGTATCTCAATTGTGTTTATTTTTCTTGATTGAATGTATGTGCATTAGCGATCTCTATCATCCAATTGGCAGTAGGACTATATCTGGGTCTATTGGGAGTTCACACGTTTCAGCAACCACATGTAAGTTACGTCGTCTGTCTTACTTGTGAGGTCCAATAACTCTGATAAATAGGGCCTACATTCATGGGTCAAGAAACATATTGTTTTTAATAAAAATATATAATAGTAAGTAGCAAAGTATAAAGTTGAACCTCTGGTCCTCCTCATATTCGTGCTCTCCTTCTCAATAATACGGAACATAGGCTACAGGCTAGTCAATGCGCAAGAGTAGCCAAATAAAAAAATATTTTCGGAATAAGCCTTTGACTCTCTCATGAACTGGCACCATAGGACCTACACAGCACAGACATTGGTTAGGCATGCACACAAAACTGTTTTGATCAGCAACAGCATAGCAGGCTGGGGCTTCGCCGTTGGAATATCCATTGCAGTGTGTAATGCAGCTAGTTTTATTCATGCCATCCCAGCAGCTACTCTACGAAATTAATTTTTGCTTCTGTGCTTCTCCGAGCATGCGTTTGTAAGCCTATAGCCTATGGATCATTTGATTGGACCACACTAAATAGCATACAGGTTACACTTGATATTGGTGAGCCCAGCAGAGAATGCAGAGATGAGAGGCAGCACTTCGGCACACATCGATATATAGCCTATAAAGCAGTCTTGTAACACTGAGAAATATAGAAATTTCATCAATTACAAATAACATTACCCTCCTTGGACAACTTTTTAAATATATATATTATATCTAAATCTCCTTGATGAAATTGAAAAAGTCATTGACCTCCCCCATTTCCTCCAGGTAGGCGTACCATTATTTCGATCCAACCCTATATGCCATTATTACCATGTGCATGTGTGACAGGCCACCTCTTTACTTGAATTTCCCTTGGCAATTACAGTATATCAAATCCTCAAATCTTCAAAACCATCACTTTAAGAGGATAAATCTAATTTCCTATTATTAGCGCTTGAATGGGCCATATTTATTGCGAGGCCAAGGCCGGAAGTGAAAATGCATGAGTTGGCGCAATCAAATCGTGGTCCGTATTTTTCCGGCTCACTGGTAATGTTGCTTGAAATATAACACTTGTCTTCAGGTGCGTGTCCTCCTCTGCTGCCGATAGTAACGCTCCGGTGGACACCTCATCTTCAAAATACGTCGTCTGGACCGTGAAGAGCACATAGGTCTACACACACTCATGAAAAGACAATCGGATGAATGCAATATGCACAACCTGTCTGTAGAAACAATTGATTGACTCTAGGTCGTTTCTTTCAAGCTCTTCGCTTTTGCGGTTGGGAAGTTGTGAAAAAACGTAAAGGACAGGAATTTAGAAGACTTCAGAGTTCCTATATAGTCGTCGACGATTAAAGCCGGGACGCCGGTCGAGTTGAAAGCTATGCAATAGGCTACATTTTCTCTTTGACTTTTGACTCGGGGATTTGGCGTTTGGAACGCCTGATGTCTACCCCATTTCCTAGGTTATGTTTGTCGTGGTGGGCAATATCACCGGCTTAAGGAAATTGGTATTTCTTTAACATTACCTGTTTTTGTTTTTGAAAATGGAGACAAATTGGAGGGGCATTTCCGGGATTAATTGAACAGGCACAACGACACGGTGGTTTACGATTGTTCTCAATGGCTACTAATTCGGATCAGTCTAAATCAGCTTGGTATTTTTTAATATATCAAATTAATTAACGCTTATTGTGTAAGCATACACAACGTCTGTGCCTGCTATGGATAGCTACATAATCCACTATTTCTGTGGCTAATATATTCATTTACGGATTTTCTACACGCACTTAACAAATTTCGACGTCTTGTTTCGATATCGACAATCTATCCGGATGTTAACATACTTTTTGTGTTATGTATTATTTCTGTTTACTGAAAACTATATTTACAAGTTGTGTGCTTATTTGTGATGGGATGGATGCTGCAAACCTTATATAGTGACATGCCAGCAATACAATCCCAATAAATTGGTTGATGATAAAGCGTTTTCACCGGTCATTCTGTGTCTACTGATATGCACATTTTATCATAGATGGACCTGCAAAGCATACAATCCACTAAATAATGGTTGATTTTTGACTTAAAGCGTTCACTACGTGTGGTCTAAACATGTTATCTACTGAGCGGTGTTGGTATTGTTTCTTTCTCTTTGCATTGTGTGTAAACCCGTGTTCCCTAGGGGTAGCTGATATAGCACAGGAATCTGCATAAAAGTTTGGCAACCGAGGTTATGAATGAGAATCCATATGAATGTACTGCTGTTTTAGTTCTCAGTTATTCTGACTATTTTCTCATCATTGATTTAATTGACTTATTTCAGCAATTGTAGGGTTTTCTGTGTAGTTGTCTAATGTTGGTGAGGCATATTATTATGTTTTTATGTTACTCCTGAATCACTATTATAAATATAATTGTTTTTCTTGAGGGAATAASATAAAGCTGAGATGTACTTTGAAGTCCAAAGTGTAGGAATACAGGTGAAATCRGTTACTAACCCAGACATGGTAGCGTAGCAGGAAAATTGGAATGCCATGAACCAAGAGGTTGTGAGTTCAAATCCCAGGTAAGGACATGTTAAATAATAATTACTGTATAAATTAACATACAGTCTGTTGTCAGATACAACAGTGTTTTCAACGTACATACAGTATGTTAAAAGCACTGTCTGTGTATCATAACGACTCGATTTTTTTTGTTGGCCTGTAAAATCTAATGTTAAAATTTGTGAAAGGTTATGTGATCACGTGAAAATTGACATGTTAAATATCATCACATAGTGTCCCAAAAACACATGGTTTCACATTTCACAAAATGTGGAAATGTTACATGTCACATTTTCCACATGTGGAATCATCTGGTTTTCCGTAAGGGTTAACTGATGCTGCCACTGAATAAATGATGGACAGCTACATCCCAGAAGTCATTATGCCTCCTATTTGTCCTCCTGCACTTTTCTACTGGATGTCACACCGTCTTCATTACATCCGCGGTGAAGACAGGGAGGGGTTCAGGCAGAGGACTGCCTGGGGAGGAGTCGAGGAGGTTACTCCACTCACAGGGCCTGTTATTTTAAGCAGAGACACCACAATCATTGCTCCTGTTTGGCCCGGGAGTTTTTCAGTGTTCTTTTCCCCCCTTCTCAAGGCGAGAGACAGCAGGGGCTGACAGTGTATGAGGGGTCACACAGAAGACTCATCAGTCACACTTTGCAGATCTACTCACTACTATCACTATTATTCAGAGCTAATGTCCTTCACTGAGATGTCAAATGCACATATTATAGCATCCCCATGGAATTTGCTTTAGCTACAGAAGTTGCCCGTTATGTGACCCCGGCAGATATTAGGAACAGTATTGAATGGCCATGAGGCTCCATGGCTATCCCTCTATGTGTTCAGCTTATAAAGACCTATGCTGGGGCCTCTGTGAAGTATGCCCATAATAAAGATGTGTGGGTATGCCTCGGGGGCTGGGATTGCATTGATCTTACCTCCCCATGCAGCTTGTGGAGCCTTACCTCATGGTTGAAGCCATCGAATCGCGTGACTTCATGAGAGCAGTGTGTCCACAGAAATGTGTGCGTGGTATGAGCTTCTGCTCCACTTACTGTGTAAATACACATTAGCACTGGAGATTAATGAGGTAATCTCCTTTAATTTATGTTTATTTATGTATGTATGTGTGTGCGTGTGTGTGAGAGTTTGTTTGTGGTGAGGATCCAAAGCTCCCTGTTAAAACTACACCTTCTGGTAGGATTTGTGTTTTGATGGACACGTGTTTATCAAGTCGAGAAATCATGACCAAGCTGATGAGTAGTTGTCACACTGAAGCATTTGTAGGAGTAGGATCAGAGGAAGGGTCCTTTGTATGACGGCATAATGGAAAAGCATTACGCATTCTGTGAGGAGTGATGCCGTGTCTGTGGCCATGACGTCTGTAAGTTCCTTCAATAACGACACAGAGTATATGTAATACCGTTAGTCAATGATAATGGCCAGACGTCCCCCCCGCCCCCACCACCAATCACGAATCATCAGTCATGCAGTGATTTTCATGACCTGCCCACTGGCTCTGTGCACTGTGTGCTTGTGTGTGCGTGCGTGTGCGCGCGCACATTCTCTGAGAGGTAGATGACTTGAGTTTATGATGATAACACTCTGAGGGTGTCCAAAAGCAATCAAAGTCAAATCCAAATGTTTGCCTCCTCTCTCCGGAGGCGATTTCAAAGCATTATCTTGATTATTCCGCCCATTCCTGTCTTTTGGGGAAGACAAAATACAACGCTTGAGAAATGGAGAGATAATAGTGCAATTACTAGAGAGAAACCCTTTTAGACTGAGTGGTAATGCTTTGGGAGGTGAGAGAGTGAGTCTGAGAACAACAGGAGCGTACTCCCAACCTGAGTATATAAGGGACATAATGCATATTATAACACATCAGTTGCTCTCTGAAGATTTTTTCATGCAGACAATCAAAGTCAGGGCTTCTCTGAAATCCTAACAAATAGTTATCCTTTTGCTGCTTTGTGCTACAGCCTTTCCAAGGCACCTCTTTCAACCTCTCCTTGTCGTCAGTTTCCTCCAGGTTTCTACTCCATTCAAATCAAATCCAATTTTATTTGTCACATGCGCCGAATACAACAGGTATTACAGTGAAATGCTTACTTACAAGTCGTTAACCAACAATGCAGTTTTAAGAAAATACAGAGAAAAAAAGTAAGAGATAAGAAAAACAAATAATTAAAGAGCAGCAGTAAATAACAATAGTGGGGCAATATACAGGTGGTACCGGTACAGAGTCAATGTGTCAATGTTCGGGGGCACAAACAGGCATTCTTAGACATAGTGCCTGTGTCTGAGAATGCCTGTTTGCTACCTTCCTTAGGGCTTCCTGAAGGCTATTGTCAAAATGAGTTATAAATGCATACGTTAATACATTTTAGTAAGGTACTTTCTTGGATGAGTTTGAACATTTAAAATGAAACATCGGGTGAATTAGTATATCTCAATYGTGTTTTTTTTCTTGAATCTGAATGTATGTGCATTAGCGATACCATCATCCCAAATTGGCAGTAGGCTATATCTGGGTCTATTGGGAGTTTCAGCACGTTTCAGCACCACAATGTAAGTTACTCAAGTCTGTCTTACTGTGAGGTCAATAACTCTGATAAATAGGCCTACATCATGGGCAAGAAACATATTGTTTTTAATAAAAAATATATAATAGTAGTAGCAAGCTATCAAAGTTGACCTCTGGTCCTCCTCATCTTCGTGCTCTCCTTCTCAAACTAAACGGAACATAGGCTACAGGCTAGTCAATGCGCAAGACTAAGCCAAATAAAAAAATATTTTCGGAATAAGCCTTTGACTCTCCTCATGAACTGGCACCATAGACCTACACAGCACAGACATTGGTTAGGCAGCACACAAAAACTGTTTTGATCAGCAACAGCATAGCAGGCTGGGGCTCAGCGTTGGAATATCCATTGCAGTGTGTAATGCAGCCTAGTTTTATTCATGCCATCCCAGCAGCTACCTTAGAAATATAATTTTGCTCTGTGCTTCTCCGAGCATGCAGTTTGTAGCCTATAGCCTATGGATCATTTGATTGAGACCACACTAAATAGCCTACAGGTACACTTGATATTGTGAGCCCAGCAGAGAATCAGAGATGAGAGGCAGCACTTGGCACACATCGATATATAGCCTAATAAGCAAGTCATTGTAAAACACTGAGAAATATAGAAATTTCATCAATTACAAATTACATTACCCTCCCTTGGACAACATTTTTTAAATATATATATATATATACTAAATCCTCCCCTTGACTGAAATTGAAAAAGCATGACCCTCCCCCATTTCCTCCAGGTAGGCGTACCCATTATTTCGATCCAACCCTAATATGCAATTAATTACAATGTGCATGTGTGACAGGCCACCTCTTTACTTGCAATTTCCTTGGCACCATACAGTATATCAAAGATCCATCAAATCTTCAATAAACCATCACATTTAAGAGGATAAATCTAATTTCCTATTATTAGCGCTTGATGAGCCATATT
Organism: Salvelinus sp. IW2-2015; assembly: GCF_002910315.2. Lineage (NCBI taxonomy): Eukaryota > Metazoa > Chordata > Actinopteri > Salmoniformes > Salmonidae > Salvelinus > Salvelinus sp. IW2-2015. The sequence continues at coordinate 55,608,325 of NC_036838.1, forward strand.
TATTGCACGAGGCCAAGGCCGGAAGTGAAAATGCCACTGAGTGGCGCCAAATCATCGTGGTCCGTATTTTCCCGGGCTCACTGGTAATGTTGCTTGAAATAATACACTTGTCTCAGGTGCGTGTCCTCCTCTGCCTGCCGATAGTAACGCTCCGGAGTGGACCCCTCATCTCAAATACGTCGTCTGGACCGTGAAGAGACATAGTCTACACACAACAAATGAACAAAACAATACTGGATGAACTGCAATAACAACAACCTGTCTGTAGAAACAATGATTGACTATCAGTCGTTTCTTTCAAGCTCTCTCGCTTTTGCGGTTGGGAAGTTGTGAAAAAACGCTAAAGGACCAGGAACTTTAGAAGACTTCAGAGTTGCTATATATGCAGTCGACCGATTAAGCCGGGAGCCCGGTCGAGCTTGAAAGTCTATGCAATAGGCTACATTTTCTTT
>NC_036838.1:55615633-55651890 GCF_002910315.2 Salvelinus sp. IW2-2015
TCTAAACACTCCACACACCATCCTAACTTCCAACCACCATGCTAACCTCCACCGACCATCCTAACCCACCTCCTAACCTCCACCCACCAACCTACCTTCAACCACCATCCTAACCCTCACCCACCATCATAACCCCCACACCATCATAACCTCAAACCACCATCCTAACCCAACATCCTAACCCTCCACCCACCACCCAACCTCAACCCGCCATCCTAACCCTCAACCTACCATCCAACCTCCAACTACAATCCTAACATCCACCCTCCATCCAAACCCTCCACCCACATCAACCTTCCACCACCCATCCCAACCTCACCCACCATCCTACCTACCGTCCTAACCCTCCACCCACCATCCAAACCCTCACCCACCATCCACCATCCTAACCCTCCACCCACATCCTACCCTCCATCCACGATCCTAACCCCACCCACCATCCTAAGCATCCACCCACAATCCCAACCCTCACCCCACCATCCTAACCCAACATCTAACCTTCCACCCACCATCCAAACCTCAACCCACCACCCTATCCTTCCACCATCCTAACCCTCAACCCGCCATCCAAACCCTCCACCCACCATCCAAACCTCCACCCACCATCCAAACCCTCCACCACCATCTTAAACTTTCAACCACCACCCTATCCCTCCACCACTTAACGCTCAACCCACCATCCTAACCTCAACCCGCCATCCAAACCCTCCACCCACCATCCTAACCTTCCACCCACCATCCTAAACCTCCACCCACCATCCTGAACCCCTCAACCCACCATCCAACCCTCCACCACCATCCTAACCCTCCACCCCACCCCCTAACCCCCACCCACCATGTTAGGATGGTGGGTGGTGGGTTTGGATGGTGGGTTAAAGGTTAGGATGGTGGGTGGAGGGTTTGGATGGTGAGTGAAAGATTAGGATGGATGGTGGAGGTTTTGGATGGTAGGTGGAGGGTTAGGATGGTGGGTTGAGGGTTAGGATCGTGGGTTGAGGGTTAGGATGGTTTGTTGAGGGTTTGGATGCTGGGTTGAGGGTTATGATGGTGGGTGGAGGGTTAAGATGGTGGTTTGTGGGTTAGGATTTTGAGTGGAGGGTTAGGATGGTGGGTGGAGGGTTAGGATGGTGGGTGGAGGGTTAGGATGGTGGGTTTGGATGGTGGGTTGAGGGTTTGAATGGAAGGTTGAGGGTTTGGATGGTAGGGTGAGGGTTTGGGTGGTGGGTTGAGGGGTAGGATGGTGGGTTGAGTGTTAGGATGGTGGGTTGAGGGTTTGGATGGTTGGTGGGGGGTTATTTTTAATTTTTAATTTTATTTCACCTTTATTTAACCAGGTAGGCCAGTTGAGAACAAGTTCTCATATACAACAGCGACCTGGCCAAGATAAAGCAAAGCAGTTCGACACATACAACAACACAGAGGTACACATGGAATAAACAAACATACAATCAATAATACTGTAGAAAAATCTATATACAGCATGTGCAATTGAGGTAGGATTATAGAGGTAAGGCAATAAATAGGCCGTGGTGGCGAAGTAATTACAATATAGCAATTAAACACTGGAATGGTAGAATGTGCAGAAGATGAATGTGCAAGTAGAGATACTGGGGTGCACATTTTTTATTTATTTTTTAAATATATATATCATACACACACACACATTTTTGTAATAATGACAATTGCAACAATACTGAATGAACAATGAACACTTTTATTTTAACTTAATATAATACATAAATACACACACACGCACACAGCTCTGAAGTGACAATGATACTGAAGAGTCTGCTTAGGAGACAAATACTCTCAACTGTTTGAATAAAAATAGAGTTTAAGTTACCTGTGATGAATGTTGAAAACAAAAACTTTAATTTCTATATGCAGGAAATCCTATTTTAATAATGGGCAGGGGGCTGGGTTTTAGTGAAAGAGCGGGAGACTGGAACAGAGGCGAAGCTGTGCTATCGTAAATACAGTATCTTATGCATTCTAAATTACCGCCCATTTGGAAAAGGAAAATGCWATAAATATTTACTCTGAGCTGCGCTTCAGTAGGTTGGTGGTAGATGGAAGACCGTGTTGCCAAACCGAGTCCTCTGTCCTTTGAAGAATGTCTCTGGTGGTCACTGGATACGTTGTAGTAACGTCGTTGTGTAGTAGACGGGATACTCTGACTGTCCTTCCTAACCTGCGTTTGTAGCAGCTGTTGCTAACTCAACGGCTAGGAGGTATCACTTCTGTAGTGAATACGAGTTCAAAGTTCATACCATTCACAACCAAAGTTCATGCTGATGTTGGCTTAGTTCTGTAGTTATTATCTGAACCATTCTTGAACTTCTGACATGGATTCGTCACCCTCATTCGCTCGACAGAAACAATGGCTTTATATAGTGGAGGGAGAGGGGTGTGTCTGAAGTTTATTACCCATGTCTCTTCACAGGGGCGGGCCACTGGTTGAGCAGAGGCCCAAACTTATGAAAACCCAAATCTCTCATTTGGAAGCTAAAATTACATTTCATCTCTTCACAAATAATTTCATATTCAAACATTTGAATTAAACAACAATTCCATGTGAATCTGATACCTCTGATGTTTAGACTTTCCACAGTAGAGTTTATGTCATTCTATCATTGATGAGAATGTSTCAGAKGRCAACCGAACTGACATAATATACCTTAAGTAYCACCGCATATGTTCAGTTGGTCGGATTACCAGAATATAGTTCATTTCCCCCCAACTTCTGATGTTCCCAGAATCTCTATTTTAACCAAAGGGGCTTTCTAATGTCACATCAGTAGGGAAGAGGAACGGGGGAGGGGGGAAAGAGGTATTTATGACTGTCATAAACCTACCCCCAGGCCAACGTCATGACAGATGGTAGGTTGAGGGTTAGAATGGTGTGTTGAGGGTTATGGTGGTGGGTTGAGGGTTTGGATGGTTGGTGGAGTGTGGAGGGTTAGGATGTTCGGTGGAGGTTTAGAATGTTTTTTTGAATGTTAGGATGGTGGATGGAGGGTTAGGATGGTGGGTGTTGGGTTAGGATGGTGGGTGGAGTGTTTGGATGGTGGGTTGAGGGTTAGGATGGTGGGTGGAAGGTTAGGATGGAGGTTGGAGGGTTAGGATGGTTGGTGGAAGGTTAGGATAGTTGGTGGAGGGTTTTGATCGTAGGTTGAGGTTTTTGATGGTAGGTTGAGGGTTAGGATGATGAGTTGAGGGTTAGGATGGTGGGTTAGGATGGTGGGTTGAGGGTTAGGATGATGGTTGGAGGGTTAGGATTGTGGGTGAAAGGTTAGGATCGTTGGTGGAGGGTTAGGATGGTGGGTGGAGGGTTAGGATCATGGGTTGAGGGTTAGGATGGTGGATAGAGGTTTAGGATGGTTTGTTGAGTTTTAGGATGGTGGGTGGAGGGTTAGGATGGTTGGTGTGAGGTAAGGTGGTCTTTGAAAGGCTTTGATCCAATTTGACCCCCCAATTGTCCTGTAATCATGGTCAAATTGGGACACCTATGTTTGTGCAATTAGTTTCAAATCTGTACTAGCTCGACGTGTGATGAAAGTGTTTGACAGTGGAGATGTTTGCACTGCAACTCAGTGCAGTGTTGTAATTGTTAGTGCTTACGTGTAAATCAGAGTTCGTCAACTAGGTTCGGCTTTGTGCCAAATGTACTTTGAGCCAATATTCGGCGGGCAAGAACATAATTAGCATGTAAAAATAGGACAATTAATATAAATTCAGTGACAATAACATAGTAATTTCTGATCTAATTATGCTCCTAAAATTACTAATGTCGCTATTCAATTATACTTTTTTCTCTATTTCTCTGTGTGTTGATTGGTTGGGAAAAACAGTTCTGAGTAGCCTACTGTAGTCTACACACCTTTTTTTAACGTCAACATTCGTTCAGAACAATTAGCTTGATAGCAAGAGAAAATGTTGCTCTCAAAAAGTATCAAAAGAAAGGTAGATGATGAAAATTGACGTTTCAGGGAAAAAAGGACAGTGAGATATGCATGTATCTCACCATCTTTCTCCAATGCCAAGCCAGTGTGTCTTATTTGCAATGACAATGTCGCTGTTTGCAAAGAATTGAATCTCAGACGGCATTATGAATCTAAGCATGGTACTTTCAAAGTGGCCTTCCCGCCCCAGACAGAGGCCTGACGCAGAACAATTTAAGCATTGACTGCAAGCTACACACATGGAAGCAGAATCCTCCTACCGCGGCCTGACCCAAGAACAGAAGGTCACAAGTGCCTTCATAAAAGCATCCTGGGTTATAACCAATCACAACATGTCCATCACAGACGCGGATATATTTAAAAAGTGCATGGTGACAGTTTTGGAGGAATTGGCTACCGACAAGTCTATGGAAAGCATAATTGCGTCTGTCAAACAGGTGCCCCTGTCTGCGTCAACAGCCACCTTTATGCTCTGGTGGATCATCTGCATAGGATTGTTCTGGAGGGGCTCAGTCATGCTGAGCATTTYCCCCTGGCTATTGATGAGAGTGCTGACAACACTGATGTAGCACAGTTGTGTGTATATGTCTGTTATTTTCATGGAAATTACTTTATAAAAGAGTTACTGGCACTGATTCCCCTCGAAGGACACATATTCACAAATCTGGAAGAATTGTTTACGCAGCATGGCTTGTCATTCGAAAAAGTCAACTTTGTTGTCACCGACGGGGCTCCTGCTATGGTGGGCAGATACAGGGGCCTGGAAATCGCCCCACAAATGAATGGCTTGCATTGTCTCATCCATCAGAGTGTGCTATGTGCCAGACTAAACGGTGAGCTAAAAGATGTGATGGATAAAGTAATGTGCATAATCAACTTTGTCAGGGGGACATCAAGCAACACGACACCATCTTTTCTGCAAGCCTGTGACAGAATCAGAGGAGGCCACCCTCGATGATCTCCTGCTTCACAACAATGTGCGCTGGCTGAGTAAAGGAAAAGCTCTATTTGGCTGACATATTCTGGTTAAATCTKCAGTTACAAGGAAGAGGGACAACAGTAATGGACATGGTGGAAAAACTTGAGGCCTTGAGTTGAGTTGTTCGATTTGGACTTGTCATCTGGAAGGCTACTGCACTTCAGCACACTGAAGAAACGACAGGCTGAGGGACCAGGCCGCTGCATTGTCACAGAGGTGATGGAAGATTTCATCAAGCAGCTGAGGGACCATGTCTCCACCAGATTTGAAGACTACAGCCCAAGGATATCATTGTGTTTGTACGTGATCCTTTCACAGTCCGCCCAGGTGGAGAATTCTCGTCCCTTGCTAAGAAAACGATACCCTCGCTGGATGAGGCCGCAATTCAAACTGAACTGATTGAACTCCAGACATCGAGCCAATCAGGGATGCGCTCGGGAGTGCCGAGTCCTTGTGTGCGTTTTGGGTGGCATGCTCAGAGGAATACAGCACAATAAAGTATCTAGCATTCCTCCTTTTCCAATATGACGCACGACAGGAACCGGCTTTCACAAAGGTTAATCGAGGACTGCCTGCACATCAAAATCACATCCCTCTCACCAGACATCCACACGATCGTGTCCGAGGGGAAATGCAACTTTTCCCATTAAGTAAGTAAATTAGTATTTAATAAATAGTTATAGGTAACTAACATTATTGTGATTATTATTATTTTTATTAGTGCTTATCCAGCAATATTTAGGTCTCATGCTGACAGAATTTTCTGTTGGTTTTGTCATTACAGGAGACTCCCGATACATCCCGAGACTCCCGATACATCCCGAGACTCCCTATACAGACATTCAGACACAAACATTGCCTTTTTTTCTTTAAATATTGTTTTATGTAGGATGCTACATTTTTGGCCAGTTGCAGTTGTAAGTAGACCTAATAAAAATAAAACACTTCTATTAGGCCATTGTTTTTTCTAGTGAAAGATACTGTTAAGCCACATAGCCTACCTCAGCAAGTTAAGTTATTTTATATGGGCCTTGGTTCACAATTAATAAACTCCAATTAAGCCCCCTTGTTGTTTGTAAAGTCAAATTAAAATTAAGATTATTGTTGAAATTAATTATTCGACTGGTGTAGTTTTTCTCCATCTGTTGCTGGGCAGTTGGGCTCCATCTGTTGCATAACAAGTTTGCTATATTTTCAGCACCAGGCGCCTTCTATTGATTGCGCTGTGGTTGCAGCTTTACGTTTCAGCACCACAAAATGGTCCGCTGCCTGCTTTATTAGTTGACTGTCTCCTGCATTCTCTCTCCTCATTAATTAAGTTAAAATGTAACTTTTACATTATTTACTTCCTTCTTGGTACATTGCATTTGGGACTTTTTGCATCTCAGGTCCAAGATAATATACAGTTTAAGTCGGAAGTTTACATACACCTTAGCCAAATACATTGAAACTGTTTTTCACAATTACTAACATTTAATCCTAGTAAAAATACCCTGTCTTAGGTCAGTTAGGATCACCACTTTATTTTAAGAATGTGAAATGTCAGAATAATAGTGGAGAGAATTATTTATTTCAGCTTTTATTTCTTTCATCACATTCCCAGTGGGTAGCATTGCCTTTACATTGTTTAACTTGGGTCAAACGTTTCGGGTAGCCTTCCACAAGCTTCCCATAATAACTTGGGTGAATTTTAGCCCATTTCTCCTGACAGAGCTGGTGTAACTGAGTCAGGTTTGTAGGTCGCACACGCTTTTTCAGTTCTGCCCACACATTTTCAATAGGTTTGAAGTCAGGGCTTTGTGATGGCCACTCCAATACTTTGACTTTGTTGTCCTTAAGCCATTTTGCCACAACTTTGGAAGTATGCTTGCGGTCATTGTCCATTTGGAAGACCCACTTGCTGTCACGTTCTGACCTTTATTTCCTTTGTTTTGTCTTTATTTAGTATGGTCAGGGCGTGAGTTGGGGTGGGCAGTCTATGTTTGTATTTTCTATGTTTTCCTATTTCTGTGTTTGGCCTGATATGGTTCTCAATCAGAGGCAGGTGTTTTGTGTTGTCTCTGATTGGGAACCATATTTAGGTAGCCTGTTTTGTGTTGGGTTTTGTGGGTGGTTGTTTTCAGTCTTTGTGTGTCTGCACCAGATAGAACTGTTTCGGTTGTCACTTTTGTTGTTTTGTATTTTGAGTGTTCACCTTTATTAAAGTAAGATGAACAATTACCACGCTGCGCATTGGTCCTCCGATCCTTCTAACTTACCCTCCTCAGACGAGGAAGACGACAGCCGTTACAGAACCACCCACAAAGAAAGGACCAAGCAGCGTGATAATGGGCAGCAGCAGGAGCGGCAGGGATCGCAGGACTACTGGACCTGGGAGGAGAATCTGGACTATACAACTTGGGAAGAAATAGAGAGGTGGTCGGTGGACCCAGGGAGAGTGCCGGAGCCCGCCTGGGATTCGTTGGAGCAGTGTGAGGAGGGTTACAGGAGAATGGAGGAGGCTACACGCACACGGCAGCGCAACAGGAGAAAGAGGCAGCCCCAAAAATGTCTTGGGGGGGGCACACGGGGAGTGTGGCGAAGTCAGGTAGGAGACCTGCGCCAACTTCCCCGGTGCTTACGTGGGAGAGCGAGTACGGCAGACACCGGTTATGCGGAAGAGGGCACGGTGTCGTCCTGTAGTGTGCATAGCCCGGTGCGGTACAGTAGCAGCACTGTATCGGCCGGGCTAGATTGGGCATTGAGCCAGGTGCCATGAAGCCGGCTCTACGATCTGGACTCCAGTGCGTCTCCTCGGGCCAGGGTAATGGCACCAGCACTAAGCATGGTGTCTTCCGTTACGTGTACATAGCCAGTGCGGCTTATTCCACCTCGCCGCAATGGCATGGGCTACAGTGGCATCAGCAGGTAGGGTTGTGGCAGGCTCGGTGCTCGAGACCTGTAGTGCGCCTCACGGTCCGGTCTATCCGGTGCTTCTCCAAGCACCAGCCCTCCTGTTGCAGTCCCCTCGACCAGCCCTCGGTGCCTAACACACACCAGGTTCCTGTGCGTCTCCAGAGCCTGTAAGCCTGTTCTCCTCCCGCACTCGCCCAATGGTGCGTGTTCCCAGCCCGGTACACACGTTCGGCCGACGCACCAGGCCTACTGTGCGCTTCAGCAGGAAGAGTCTTCCGTCTGTCGCGCGCGCCTGAGCTGCTCGTCTGTCCAGCGCCGCCTGAGCTGCGTCTGCCCAGCGCCGCCTGAGCTGCCCGTCTGCCAGCGCCGCCTGAGTGCCCGTCTGCCCAGCGCGCGCTGAGCGCCCGTCTGTACATGCCTCTGACTGCCCGTCTGTCACGCATCTGACGCTGCCCGTCTGTCAGCTCCATCTGAGCGCCGTCGTGTCCAGCGCCGTCTGAGCCGCCGTCTGTCAGCGCGCTAGAGCCGTCGTCAGTCAGGAGCCGCTAGAGCCGTCCGTAAAGTCAGGAGCCGCCAGAGCCGCCGCCAGTCAGGAACCGCCAGAAACGCCCCCAGTCAGGAGCGCCAGAGCCGCGCGCCAGTCAGGGCCGCCAGAGCCGCCGCCAGGTCAGGAGCGCCAGAGCCGCACGCCAGTCAGGAGCGCGAGCCGCCCCGCCCTCCCCCAGAGGAAGCCCCCCCGCCAGAGCCGCCCGAGAGCCGCCAGAGCGCCGCCCGTCAGGAGCGCCAGAGCCGCCGCCCGTCAGGAGCCGCATAGCCGCCGCCAGTCAGGAGCGCCAAGCCGCACGCCATCAGGAGCCGCCCGCTCGTCAGGATGCGCCAGAGCGCCAGCCGTCAGGAGCCGCAGAGCCGCCCGCCAGTCAGGAGCCGCCAAGCGCCGAGTCAGGAGCCAAGCGCCGCCGTCGGAAGCCGCAGAAGCCGCCGCAGTCAGGAGCCCAGACGCCGCCAGTCAGGACCGCCAGAACGCCGCGTCAGAGCCGCCAGAGCCGCCGCCGTCAGGAGCCGCCTTCGTCCGGAGCCGCCCTTCAGTCCAGAGCCGCCCTTATCCGAGTTGCCCCTCAGTCCGGAGTTGCCCCTCAGTCCGGAGTTGCCCCTCAGTCCGGAGTTGCCCTCATGAGCTACCTCTCAGTCATGAGCTACCTCTCAGTCATGAGCTACTCCTCAGTCATGAGCTACTCCTCAGTCATGAGCTACTCCTCAGTCATGAGCTACYCCTCAGTCATGAACTACTCCTCAGTCATGARCTACYCCTCAGTCATGAGCTACCCCTCAGTCATGAGCTACCCCTCAGTCATGAGCTACCCCTCAGTCCTGAGCTACCCCTCAGTCCTGAGCTGCCCTTCAGTCCGGAGCTGCCTCTCAGTCCGGAGGAGTTTCCTCAGTCCAGAGGCGCTCCTCAGTCCGGTGGGGCCCTTTATTAGGGTTCTCAGGCCAAGGTCGGCGGCGAGGGTCGCCGCCTAAAGGACACTAAGAAAGCGGACAAAGACAATAGTGGAGTGGGGTCCACGTCCAGCGTCCACGTTCTGACCTTTATTTCCTTTGTTTTGTCTTTATTTAGTATGGTCAGGGCGTGAGTTGGGGTGGGCAGTCTATGTTTGTATTTTCTATGTTTTCCTATTTCTGTGTTTGGCCTGATATGGTTCTCAATCAGAGGCAGGTGTTTTGTGTTGTCTCTGATTGGGAACCATATTTAGGTAGCCTGTTTTGTGTTGGGTTTTGTGGGTGGTTGTTTTCAGTCTTTGTGTGTCTGCACCAGATAGAACTGTTTCGGTTGTCACTTTTGTTGTTTTGTATTTTGAGTGTTCACCTTTATTAAAGTAAGATGAACAATTACCACGCTGCACATTGGTCCTCCGATCCTTCTAACTTACCCTCCTCAGACGAGGAAGACGACAGCCGTTACACTTGCGACCAAGCTTTAACTTCCTGACTGATGTCTTGAGATGTTGCTTCAATATATTCACATAATTGTCCTCCTCATGAAGCCATCTATTTTGTGAAGTGCACCACTCCCTCCTGCAGCAAAGCACTCCTACAACATGATGTTGCCACCCCCGTGCTTCACGGTTGGGATGGTGTTCTTCGGCTTGCAAGCCTCCACCTTTTTTCTCCAAACATAATGATGGTCATTATGTCCAAACAGTTCTATTTTTCTTTCATCAGACCAGAGGAAATTTCTCCAAAAAGTATGCTCTTTGTCCCCATGTGCAATTGCAAACCGTAGTCTGGCTTTTTATGGCGGTTTTGGAGCAGTGGCTTCTTCCTTGCTGAGCGGCCTTTCAGGTTATGTCGATATAGGACTCGTTTTACCGTGGATATAGATACTTTTGTACTTATTTGTACCTCCAGCATCTTCACAAGGTCCTTTGCTGCTGTTCTGGGATTGATTCGCACTTTTCACACCAAAGTACGTTCATCTCTAGGAGACAGAACGCGTCTCCTTCCTGAGCGGTATGATGGTTGCGTGGTCCCATGGTGTTTATACTTCCGTACTATTGTTTGTACAGATGAACGTGGTACCTTCAGGCATTTTGAAGGAACCAAAATGAGGTCTTGGCTGATTTATTTTGATTTTCCCATGATGTCAAGCAAAGAGGCACTGAGTTTGAAGGTAGGCTTTGAAATACATCCACAGGTACACCCCCAATTGACTCAAATTACGTCAATTAGCCTATCAGAAGCTTCTAAAGCCATGACATAATTTTCTGGAATTTTCCAATCTGTTTAAAGGCACAGTCAACTTAGTGTATGTAATCTTCTGACACACTGTTATTGTGGTACAGTGAATTATAAGTAAAATAATCTGTGTGTAAACAATTGTTGGGAAAATTACTTGTCTCATGCACAAAGTAGGTGTCCTAACCGACTTGCCAAAATTATAGTTTGTTAACAAGACATTTGTGGAGTGGTTGAAAAACAAGTTTTAATGACTCCAACCTATGTGTATGTAACCTTCCGACTTCAACTGTATATATATATATTTTTTTTATTAAACAAATATTCCTAATTAATTTGGGGGGCTTTGTGGGACCAAATAATATTGCTGGCGGGCCAGATTTGGCCCACATGCCGCCAGTTGGGGAACCTTGCTGTAGAACGTAGTGACCAAGTCTGTTCTACAATATGAAGCAGCAGTACTAACAGAAGGAGGGAAGGTGGCTCTCGCAGACCCATTTCAACCTGACTCAGTAGCACATCATCTATCCAGTGTGTGACAATAAAACATGTTTTTTTTGTTTCTCTTTCTCGCTTTCTCATTCTCTGACCTAATATTGTCCCGGTGCTAAAAGAGACATTGTGGTAGAGCGATACAAAAGCCAGGATACGTTCAGGGTCTTGTAATTTGAAAATAAAAGCTGTCACATTGGCAACAAAGAGAGGAGTCTGAGCGTGGCAGGCCAACAGTGCTGGATCTGTGAACACTTGATATGCATAAGACAGCAGGTGATTTGTAGAAGAAGAGAACATTGGGGATAAGAGGCTTGTGTCTAGTTTTAAGGAGCAACCCCTAGGCAGTATTTGTGCTCTGTGCTAGCTCTTGGCTGTCAGATCAATATGAAAAGGCACTGCGCTCAGTTTGCATGCATGAGACAAGCAAAATATGTATTTTACATTTTCTTTGAAGTCCAGTCTGAAATTGTACAGTTAGCTTACTCAGACATACTCAGGCATACTCAGGCATACTCAGTTATACTCAGGCATACTCACACATACTCAGACATACTTGGGTATACTCGGGTATACTCAAACATACTCAGCCATAATTAGGACATACTCGTACATTCGGACATACTCAGACACACTCGCGCATACTCAGACATACCCAGACATACTCGGGTATACTCAGTTATACTCAGACATACTTGGGTATACTCGGGTATACTCAGACATACTTGGGTATACTCGGTTATACTCAGGTATACTCAGACAGACATACTCAGACATACTCAGGTATACTTGGTTATACTCAGGTATACTCAGTAGAGGTCGACCGATTATGATTTTTCAATGCCGATACCGATACCGATTATTGGAGAACAAAAAAAGCCGATACCGATTAATCGGCCGATTTATTTATAAAAATAAAAATAAATTAATATACACTGCTCAAAACAATTAAGGGAACACTAAAATAACACATCCTAGATCTGAATAAATGAAATATTCTTATTAAATACTTTTTTCTTTACATAGTTGAATGTGCTGACAACAAAATCACACATAAATTATCAATGGAAATCAAATTTATCAACCCATGGAGGTCTGGATTTGGAGTCACACTCAAAAATTAAAGTGGAAAACCACACTACAGGCTGATCCAACTTTGATGTAATGTCCTTAAAACAAGTCAAAATGAGGCTCGATTTAGTGTGTGTGGCTCCCCGTGCCTGGTATGACTCCTACACAGCCTGGGCCATGCTCCTGATGGGGCGGATGTCTCCTGAGGATCTCTCTCCCAGACTGAGACTAAAAGCTTCCGCACTCCTGTGACAGTCTGTGTGTGCCAACGTGGCGTTAGTCTGAGTGGAGCGTAGACATGATTCCAGATGTCGGTGCTCAATTGGATTCAGGTCTGGGGAACGGGCGGCAGTCCATAGCATCAATGCTTTCCTCTTGCGAGAACTGCTGACACACTCCAGCCACATGAGGTCTGCATTTCTTGCTTTTAGGCCCAGGAACAGGGCAACGCATCAGCATATGGTATACAAGTTCTGAGGATATCATCTTCCGGTACCTAATGGATCCAGGCTACTCTTCTGGCGAGCACATGGAGGGCTTGCTGCGGCCCTAAAATGCACCACCCATGATGACCATCGCCAACCGGCTCATGCTGGAGGATGTTGACGGCAGCAGAACGTTCTCCACGCGTCTCCAGATCTCTGTCACGTCTGTCACATGTGCTCATGTGCTCAGTGTGAACCGCTTTCATCTGTGAAGAGACATGGCGGCCATGGCGAATTTGCCAATCTTGGTGTTCTCTGGCAAATGCAAACGTCTGCTCCGGTGTTGGTTTGTAAGCACAACACCACCTGTGGACGTCGGGCCCTCATACACCCTCATGGAGTCTGTTTTCTGACCGTTTGGCAGACATATGCACATTTTGGCTGCTGGAGGATTTTGCAGGCTCCTGGCCCCTCTCTCAGTAGCCTGCCTCCTGTCCTCCTTGGCAAAGTGCGTGCGGCGGTCCTCTCTCGGTCTCTTGCCTCACTACGCCTCCTTCCACTCTCTGATGTACTGGCCTTTTCCTGTAGCGCCTCATGCTGACCAGCAAACCTTTTGCCAACAGCTCGCATTGAATGTGCATCCTGGATGAAGTCTGCCTGAGCCACTTGTGGGGTTGTAAGCCTCCTCTCATGCTACCACTAGAGTGAAAGCACCGCCAGCATTCAAAAGTGACCAAACATCAGCCAGGAAGCATAGGAAACTGAGAAGTGGTCTCGTGTCACCACTGCAGAACCACTCCTTTATTGAGGGTGTCTTGCTAATTGCCTATAATTTCCACTTTTTGTCTATTCATTTGCACAACAGATGTGAAATTTATTGTCAATCAGTGTTGCTTCCTAACGTGGACAGTTTTGATTTCACAGAAGTGTGATTGATTCTTGGAGTTACTTGTGTTGTTTAAGTGTTCCTTTATTTTTTTGAGCAGTGTATATATATATATATATATATATATCATACACATACACACACATTTTTGTAATAATGACAATTGCACAATACTGAATGAAACAATGAACTTTTATTTTAACTTAATATATACATAAATACACACACACGCACACAGGCTCTGAAGTGACAATGATACTGAAGAGTCTGCTTAGGAGACAAATACTCTCCAACTGTTTTGAATAAAAATAGGTTTTAAGTTACCTGTGATGAATGTTGAAAACAAAAACTTTAATTTCTATATGCAGGAAATCCTATTTTAATAATGGGCATGGTAAGAATTGACAACCAAAGTGCGAGTCATAATTCCCATGACACCTTCTAGCAAAATCTGAAAAGCGGTTCCTTCATTTATTCCATAGGATATTTTTAGATTCACTTAAAATAAGGTGTGTGTTTCGTGTAGGCTTACATCACCGTGCCAATTTTATAACTGTGTAGATATCCATAGGACAAGGTAACTCTGATCAATATTGGCTAAATATAAGTGAAGATAAAAACATGTGTAGAGTGGATTTATGAAAATATGTTGATAAACGTTACCTTAAAAAAAAACAAAAAAAACAATCTGCAAATCGGCGCCCAAAATTACTGATTTCCGATAGTTATGAAAACTTGAAATCGGCCCCGATTAATCGGCCATTCCGATTAATCGGTCGACCTCTAATACTCAGACACACTCAGACATACTCATGCAGCCAGAAGCAAAGATCTTGTGATTCTTCTTAAAAATGAACCAACTCACCATTTGTCAGATTAACATATACATGTACAGTACATCAACTGTCCCAACAAACAGCATCTACTGCTTATGTCACTTTTAGGATAAAAAATGAGTACAGTACTACAATGTCCCCTTTAACCAATCACATACCCAAAGCACAGTCACAGATTTTTTACACTGTCAATATGCCAGTTCATTACTACGACAGCTCAAAGGGTAAGAGTGCCTTCAAGTGTTCCTTCAAGTGACAACAATACAATGTAGACAAGTGTGATGCAACTATGCAGAAAGCCAAACACAGATCATGGTATTTTGTTGCTGGGGAGGCTTTAGGTTTGGCATCAGATGTGTAGTACTTTAGTCTTCACAAGGCAGCTGGCCATACACAGGCTTGCACCATATTTTAGCAGTTCAAAATACTTTAGTGCAGTGCCTGTTCACGGGTGTTCTTTATGGGCTAATATGTTTAGGTGTGTCATATATCACATTATACAGCATGTCCCGCCTCCCCGTGCAACCACTGAGGTGGATCCGAGAGGGTTTCAGAAGAACGTCTAAGCTCCATCATGGCTAGTGAGAGAGCGAGTGGCAGCAGCATCATYGTGCCGCTGTACACTCTGCTCTGTCATGTGAGGAGGTGGGGGAGCAGATCCCATGTTTTATAGATGACATTAAAGAAGCATGCCCAAGCTGGGCTGGCTGCAATGAACTGTAACCACGCCAAAACACCAAGACAATAAACAAACAAATTGGTTGCCTGGGAGCCAGCAGGGTCCCAGTCACTATGGGCTGATGCTGTGCACAGTACAGAGCAGTACGGTGCAGGCAGGCTGCTGCTGGCTGCTCCTCAGATTAGACAGTGAAACACAACTCTATCTCATATTTATTTATGATTATTTGGTGTCACTCTACTACTGCAGTGTTTCCCATATATTAATTTGCCAGATGCAAATACAAATATATATATTTTTTAAATGACCTTAAATGACTAAAAGCAGATATAAATTATATAGAAAGATAATGGAGCTGTATCATTTTTTATGAGATCATCTTTGAGAACTAACAACCACCAGAATAAAACTACACAGTGAGGGAGAATCTAAAATGCCCAATATTTCATGGCATGGGGCCCCCATTGATTTTGATATAATGTTTGAGTCACTCAGATAGCATGAGAACACATCATACCCCATGGCAAAATGTGTAGAATTGTAGGAAATTAGCTTTAAAGTAAAATGTCTAGTGGTTCCAGTTTCCTATGATATATGACCTACAGTGCCTCCACATGTTGTTGTGTTGCATGAATTTAAAATTGATTACATTTAGATTTTGTGTCACTGTCCTACACACAATACCCCATAAGTTCAAAGTGGAATTCATTTTTTGCTAAATGTTTACAAATTAATTAAAAATTAAAAGCTGAAATGTCTTGAGTCAATAAGTATTCAACCCCTTTGTTAAGACAAGCCTAAATAAATTCATGAATAAAACATTGCTTAACAAGTCACATAAAAAGTTGAATGGACTCAATAATAGTGTTTAACATGATTTTTGAATGACTACCTCATCTCTGTACTCACACATACAATTATCTGTAAGGTCCCTCAAACGAGCAGGGGATTTCAACCACAAATTCAACCACAAAGACTAGGGATGTTTTCCAATGCCTCGCAAAGAAGGCCACCTATTGGTAGATGGGGGGGGGAAAGCAGTCATTGATCATGGTGAAGTTATTAATTACACTTTGGATGGTGTATCAATACACCCAGTAACTACAAATATCCAGGCATCCTTCCTAACTCAGTTGCAAGAGGGGAAGGAAACCGCACAGGGATTTCACCATGAGACCAATGGTGACTTTAAGACAGTTCCAGAGTTTAATGGCTGTGATAACTGAGGATGAATCAACATCATTGTAGTTTCTCCACAATACTAACCTAATTGACAGAGTTAAAAGAAGGAAGCCTATAAAGAACACAAATATTCCAAAACATGCATCCTGTTTACAACAAGGCCCTAAAGTAATATGCCAAAACATGCATCCTCTGTGTTGACAAACAGAGGACGTATAAGTAATGAGTCCAAAACATCCATCCTGTTTCAACAAGGCCAAAAGTAATATTCCAAGAACATGCATCCTGTTTACAACAAGGCCCTAAAGTAATATTCCAAAACATGCATCCTGTTTACAACAAGGCCCTAAAGTAATATTACAAAACATGCATCCTGTTTTATAAACAAGGCCCTAAAGTAATATTCCAAAAACATCCATCCTGTTTACAACAAGGCCCTAAAGTAATATTCCAAAACATGCATCCTGTTTACAACAAGGCCCTAAAGTAATATTCAAAACATGCATCCTGTTTACAACAAGGCCCTAAAGTATATTCCACAAAACATCATCCTGTTTACAACAAGGCCCTAAAGTATATTCCAAAACATGCATCCTGTTTACAACAAGGCCTAAAGTAATATTCCAAAACATCCATCTGTTTACAACAAGGCCCTAAAGTAATATTCCAAAACATCCATCCTGTTTACAACAAGGCCCTAAAGTAATATTCCAAAACATGCATCCTGTTTACAACAAGGCCCTAAAGTAATATTCCAAAACATGCATCCTGTTTACAACAAGGCCCTAAAGTAATATTACAAAACATGCATCCTGTTTACAACAAGGCCCTAAGTAATATTACAAAACATGCATCCTGTTTACAACAAGCCCTAAAGTAATATTACAAACAATGCATCCTGTTTACAACAAGGCCCTAAAGTAATATTACAAAACATGCATCCTGTTTACAACAAGGCCCTAAAGTAATATTACAAAACATGCATCCTGTTTACAACAAGGCCTAAAGTAATATTACAAAACATGCATCCTGTTTACAACAAGGCGTAAACACAATAACAGTACGCCTAAAGTAATATTACAAAACATGCATCCTGTTTACAAACAAGGCCCTAAAGTAATTATTCAAAACATGCATCCTGTTTACAACAAGGCCCTAAAGTAATATTACAAAACATGCATCCTGTTTACAACAAGGCCCTAAAGTAATATTCCAAAACATGCATCCTGTTTACAACAAGGCCCTAAAGTAATATTCCAACATTCATCCTGTTCAACAAAGGCCCTAAAGTAATATCCCAAAACATCCATCCTGTTTCAACAAGGCCCTAAAGTAATATTCCAAAACATGCATCCTGTTTACAACAAGGCCCTAAAGTAAATTCCAAAACATGCATCCTGTTTACAACAAGGCCCTAAAGTAATATTCAAAACATGCATCCTGTTTACAACAAGGCCCTAAAGTAATATTACACAAAAACATGCATCCTGTTTACAACAAGGCCCTAAAGTAAATATACAAAACATGCATCCTTTAACAACAAGGCCTAAAGTAATATTACAAAACATGCATCCTGTTTACAAACAAGGCCCTAAAGTAATATTACAAAACATCCATCCTGTTTACAACAAGGCCCTAAAGTAATATTACAAACATGCATCCTGTTTACAACAAGGCCTAAAGTAATAATCCAAACAGCACATCCTTGTTTACAACAAGGCCCTAAAGTAATATACAAAACATGCATCCTGTTTACAACAAGGCCCTAAAGTAATATTACAAACATGCATCCTGTTTACAACAGGAGGCCCTAAAGTAATATTCCAAAACATCCATCCTGTTTACAACAAGGCCCTAAAGTAATATTCAAAACATGCATCCTGTTTACAACAAGGCCCTAAAGTAATATTACAAAACATGCATCCTGTTTACAACAAGGCCCTAAAGAATATTCAAAACATCCATCCTGTTTACAACAAGGCCCTAAAGTAATATTCCAAAACATGCATCCTGTTTACAACAAGGCCCTAAAGTAATATTACAAAAATGCATCTGTTTAAACAACAGGCCCTAAAGTAATATTACACAAACATCTGCATCCTGTTTTACAACAAGGCCCTAAAGTAATATTACAAAACATGCATCCTGTTTAAACAGGCCCTAAAGTAATATTCAAAACATGCAGTCCTGTTTACAACAAGGCCCTAGAAGGGTTAAATATTGCAAAAAAATGTGGCAAAGCAAATCACTTTTTGTCCTGAATACAAAGTGTTATGTTTGGTGCAAATCCAATACCACACATTACTTAGTACCACTCTACATATTTTCAAGCATAGAGGTGGCTGCATCATGTTATGGGAATGCTTGTGAAAATAAACGGAATGCAGCTAAGCACAGGCAAAATCCTAGAGGAAAACCTGGTACAGTCTGCTTTCCACCAGACACTGGGAGATGAATTCACTTTTCAGCAGGACAATAACCTAAAACACAAGGCCAAATCTACACTGGTTTTGCTTACCAAGAAGTCAGTGAATGTTCCTATGTGGCTGAGTTACAGTTTTGACTTAAATCAGCTTGAATATCTATGGCAAGACCTGAAAATGGTTGTCTAGCAATGATCAACAACCAATTTGACAGAGCTTGAAGAATTTTGAAAATAATAATGGGCAAATGTTGCACAATCCAGGTGTGGAAAGTTCTTAGAGACTTACCCAGAAACACTCAAACCAAATCAAAGTTTATTTGTCACGTGTGCTGAATACAACAAATGTAAACCTTGCAATGAAATGCTTACTTACAGGCTCTAACCAATAGTGTAAAAAAAGGTATTAGGTGAACAGTAGGTAGGTAAAGAAATAAAACAACAGTAAAAAGACAGACTATATACAGTAGCGAGGTTATAAAAGTAGCAAGGCTACATACAGCCACCGGTTAGTCAGGCTGAGTGAGGTAGTATGTACATGTAGATATGGTTAAAGTGACTATGCATATATGATGAACAGAGAGTAGCAGTAGCGTAAAAGAGGGGTTGGCGGGTAGTGGGTAGGACACAATGCAGATAGCCCGGTTAGCCACTGTGCGGGAGCACTGATTGGTTGGCCCAATTGACGTAGTATGTACATGAATATATAGTTAAAGTGACTATGCATATATGATAAACAGAGAGTAGCAGTAGCGTAAAAATAGGGGTTGGGGGGAGGGGCACACAATGCAAATAGTYYGGGTAACCATTTGATTACCTGTTCAGGAGTCTTATGGCTTGGGGGTAAAAACTGTTGAGAAGCCTTTTTGTCCTAGACTTGGCACTCCGATACCGCTTGCCATGGGGTAGTAGAGAGAACAGTCTATGACTGGGGTGGCTGGGCTCTTTGACAATTTTTAGGGCCTTCCTCTGACACTGCCTGGTGTAGAGGTCCTGGATGGCAGGCAGTTTAGCCCCAGTGATGTACTGGGCCGTACGCACTACCCTYTGTAGTGCCTTGCAGTCAGAGGCCGAGCAGTTGCCGTACCAGGCAGTGATGCAACCAGTCAGGATGCTCTCGATGTTGCAGCTGTAAAACCTTTTGAGGATCTCAGGACCCATGCCAAATCTTTTTAGTTTCCTGAGGGGGAATAGGCTTTGTCGTGCCCTCTTCACGACTGTCTTGGTGTGTTTGGACCATTCTAGTTTGTTGTTGATGTGGACACCAAGGAACTTGAAACTCTCAACCTGCTCCACTACAGCCCCGTTGATGAGAATGGGGGCGTGCTCAGTCCTCCTTTTCCTGTAGTCCACAATAATCTCCTTCGTCTTGGTTACGTTGAGGGATAGGTTGTTATTCTGGCACCACCCAGCCAGATCTCTCTGGATCAGGCCTACCACTGTTGGGTCGCCTGCAAACTTAATGATGGTGTTGGAGCCGTGCCTGGCCATGCAGCCATGGGTGAACAGGAAGTACAGGAGGGGACTGAGCACGCACCCCTGGGGAGCTCCAGTGTTGAGAATCAGCGTGGCAGATGTGTTGCTACCTACCCTCACCACCTGGGGGTGGCCCGTCAGGAAGTCCAGGATCCAGTTGCAGAGGGAGGTGTTTAGTCCCAGGATCCTTAGCTTAGTGATGAGCTTTGAGGGTACTATGGTGTTGAACGCTGAGCTGTAGTCAATGAATAGCATTCTCACGTAAGTGTTCCTTTTGTCCAGGTGGGAAAGGGCAGTGTGGAGTGCAATAGAGATTGCATCGTCTGTGGATCTGTTTGGGCGGTATGCAAATTGGAGTGGATCTAGGGTTTCTGGGATAATGGTGTTGATGTGACCCATTACCAACCTTTCAAAGCACTTCATGGCTACAGACGTGAGTGCTACGGGTCTGTAGTCATTTAGGCAGGTTGTCTTTGTGTTCTTGGGCACAGGGACTATGGTGGTCTGCTTGAAACATGTTGGTATTACAGACTTAATCAGTTAATCAGGGACATGTTGAAAATGTCAGTGAAGACACCTGCCAGTTGGTCAGCACATGCCCGGAGCACACGTCCTGGTAATCCGTCTGGCCCCGCAGCCTTGTGTATGTTGACCTGTTTAAAGGTCTTACTCACGTCGGCTACGGAGAGCGTGATCAAAGGCGATTCTTACATGTATTGACTCTGGAGGATGAATACTTATCTAATCGAGATATATTAGTGTTTTATTTTTTATGTATTTTTTTTACAAATGTTTGAGTTTTTCTTCCACTTTAACATTGCAGTGTATTTTTTGTAAATTGTTGACATAAAATGACAATTCAATCCATTTTACTCCCACTTTGTAACACAACAAAATGTGGAGAAAAGTCAAGGGGTATGAATACTTTCTGAAGGCACTGTATAATTGCTTGCAATATGATTGAAATAGTTTTCCTTCCCAAAACATTGTATGTAAGTATTTTAAAAAGCAGCTTTTCTGTTTTGAATGGTGTGGGAGTACCCCAACAACAGAATGGTATGGGCATATACACGTCATAAAAAATATGAATACAAGTAGACCGCTGAAAAGCCAGCTCATCCTCATCTAGAATGCTAATTGGCCAGCTCATCTTCCTCAGGAGTATGACATCATGCTCTATGAGGAAATAGCAAGCATTTTTTTCCTCCAATTTATGCTTTGGCCACAAAAACAATTATAGGTGTCAACAACATTATTCGGATATGAGTTAACATAATATGATTTTAACTGGACAGTTACTTTAAAACTGCTAATTTTCTTGCAGTTCATGGCGAACTGTGTAGAATTGAAGGGAACTAGCTTTAAAACTGTACATTTTCTCACCTTCCCATGGCAAAATGTGTAGAATTGCAGGAAATTAGCTTTACAATAGCAAYWTTTTTTCTCTGCGGCCAAGACGAGGGCCTCTAAAATTTCTGTCTGGACTGCAATATTGTTGCCCCCCCCACACTACCACGCCCCCCTCCCCGATCCCCCCCACCCCCATGCTAACTTTGCCACTGCTGCTGAAAAAAATATTGTAGAGAAAACAATGTACTGTGTGTGTGTGTTGGTGTGTGTGTGTTGGTGTGTGTGTTTTGGTGTGTGTGTGTGTGAGAGTGGACAAATGTGTTTGCGATGGAGGGGCTCCAGCTTGCTTTGGCACCAGCTTGCATTGTTACAGGTTTGTCAAACGGAGCGGATCTCAGCTGCATCTGTTGTCCAGCCAGTGTACCTGATGTGGCTGCAGATTGGATTCCTGCGGGGGTCTTTCACGTAAAGTTCATATGGCATTGTTGTGAAACGCTGGGAAACAGCTTGCACAGTGCCCGGGGGGCAGGATGCCACATCRCATTCAACAGATTTTTGTTTGAACTATTTTGAACTTGAATTAGATTCCAAGTTATATCATCAAACACTCAATGTGTATACGATTGTAACATTTGTCAACCGACTGCAACTGTATTGCAACCATTTATTTAATGCTGGGCCATAATTCAAGTCAAGCGAAGCAAGAAAAACATGCATAATTCTCTGTCATAACTCAATGGCTTCCACCTAGCAGCACATACACATTCAAGAAACTAAACAATTCAGTCGTTTTACCATATCATTTAATGTCTCTTCCAGCCCATTCCCACCATATGAAGGACTACAGTACAATGAAGGAATTAGGGGAGTGTCCTCTATCCAGGGACTGGAAGTGGACAGCACAGGAGTCTGAGCCCTGAACACCCAGCAGCTTCAGGAAAGCTCAGGAACTCACACACACTTCTATAGAGGTTCAGCACCGCTAGCTGGCAACCCTTCTCCCTATCCCTCTTCATCCCAATCCCCTCCCTCTCCACCTCGCCCCGTTTGAGAGTGTCGGTGATTGGCAGCCTTCACTCCCAATACTTTGCCATTGCTGTGAATTCCTATTAACTCCCTCTCCACGGTAACAGGCAATGCTAGAGAACTCTATGCCTTTACCATCATCACTGCGAAAGGCCTGGATGGGGAATTGAAGCTTTAGAGAGATTCAGTTCTACACTGCGCTCCCTTTGGGAGGAAGAGAGCAGTCATTTTCTCTCATATTTTTTTTTTTTAAATGCCCAAGGCTCCCTGGCAGAGATGTTTCTTCTTTCTCTTTCTGCTGCTGTTGTCAGGCTCCACCTCATGCCTGTAATCATTAGGCTGCAATTTGGGCAGAAAATTGCAATTACAGGGTTTAAAAATGTGCCTGTTGTTTTCTACGCTTGTTATTTTTGTTGTTGAGAAAGGCTGGGGGAAGGCAATCCAGCTCTGATTATAATTAAGGGAATAAGATGCAATAAAACTGTCGATTATGTCAAAGTTCTCTCCTTTAAGGGCCTGATTCCATGCGGTTGTTCACTGCAAGTTAAACTGCACTGACTCTCCTATAAGTTGGTGTACAATATGGTCTCTCTGACTAGGGATTGACTCATTCACACCAATCTGCAAAAAATGGAAAGGGGTGTTGATTTCATGACATACACAGACTGTTCAAGTTTCTCATCATCAGATCCCTTTACAGAAGAGCTGGGACTTCAAAGAAAAGCCTATCATGAAAAGAATGTACCCGTGTCATTAGATATATTGTGCCTTGATCTATCTGCAGTACACGAGGGGAAAGATTGATCTACTCTGCAGTAACACGATGGGAAAGACTTGATCTATCTCAGTACACGATGGGAAAGACTTGATCTATCTGCAGTACACGATGGGAAAGACTTGATCTATCTGCAGTACACGATGGGAAAGACTTGATCTATCTGCAGTACAAGATGGGAAAGACTTGATCTATCTGCAGTAC
Source organism: Salvelinus sp. IW2-2015 (assembly GCF_002910315.2). Lineage (NCBI taxonomy): Eukaryota > Metazoa > Chordata > Actinopteri > Salmoniformes > Salmonidae > Salvelinus > Salvelinus sp. IW2-2015. The sequence goes on from NC_036838.1 coordinate 55,639,027, forward strand.
AAGATGAGAAAGACTATGTCTATCTGCAGTACACGATGGGAAAGACTGATCTATCTGCAGTCACCGATGGGAAAGACTTGATCTATCTGCAGTACACGATGGGAAAGACTTGATCTATCTGCAGTACACGATGGGAAAGACTTGATCTATCTGCAGTACACGATGGGAAAGAGAACTGAAATCAGACATAGTCCTGCTGTTATATTCCTGTTGATGGAATTAGCTGAAGGGTAACTTCAGTTCCTCGCTTCGATCAAAGTTCATCTAAACTTGGTCTCCACTATAAAAAGCATAAAGACATTATCTCACATTTATTTTTTAATATTTAGTTTTCAACAGCAGACATCTGTATAAACCTTGCTGTCTGTTTCTCTCCGACATTTGCAACATTGTTCCAATATTAAATTCGATCTCCATCTGTCTCATAGTAAACGAACTTGTCGGGTGTCACGCCCTGACCTGAGATATATCTCTTTTTTCTTTATATTTTGGTTAGGTCAGGGTGTGACTAGGGTGGGTACGTTAGTTTTTGTATTGTCTAGGTTTTTTTGTATGTCTAGGGTTTTTAGGTCTAGGTGATTTGTATGTCTATGGTGGCTGATATGGTTCCAATCAGAGGCCAGCTGTTTATCGTGTCTCTGATTGGGGATCAATTTAGGTAGCCATTTTCCCTTTGGTGTTCGTGGGTTCTTGTCTATGTGTAGTTTGGCCTGTCAGCACTCGTTTTGTATAGCTTCACGTGCCGTTTTGTTATTTTGGTTGTTTGTTCATGGTTCATATTCTTAGTATAATAAAGAATGTATGCATACCACGTTGCGCCTTGGTCCGATTCATACGACGAAGTGAGCATCGCGGAGTCAGGATGAGACAGACAGGCAGGCCGCTTTTCTCAGCCAGTCGAAATCATGGAATCAGCATAATTTAAAAAGTATCTAATCATATCAATTTTATTTGTCACATGCACGTGTTTATCAGATATTATTGCGGGTGAAGCGAAATGCTTGTGTTTCTAGATGCCAACAGTACAGTAAATATCTAACAGGTGACATCTAACAATACACCAACAAAATTAAAGAATGGAATTAATAATATATAAATATGTTGGACTAGCATGTCAGAGCGACATAGACTAAGATGCAGTATCTACTATGAGATGAGTAATGGCAAATATGTAAAACATTATTAAAGTGACTAGTGTTCCATTATGAAAGTGGCCAGTGATTTCAAGTCTATGTATATAGGGCAACAGCCTCTTAATGTGCTAGTGATGGCTATTTAACAGTCTGATGGCCTTGAGATAGAAGCTGTTTTTCAGGTCTCTGCGGTCTCAGCCTTGATGCCCTTTGTACTGACCTCACCTTCTAGATGATAGCGGGGTGAATAGGCAGTGGCTCAGGTGGTTGTTGTCCTTGATGATCTTTTTGGCCTTCCTGTGACATTGGGTGCTGTAGGTGTCCTGGAGGGCAGGTAGCTTGACCACGCCCCCCTCTAGAGAGCCCTGCGGTAGCGGGCGGTGCAGTTGCCGTACCAGGCGGTGATACAGCCCGACAGGATGCTCTCAATTGTGCATCTGTAGAAGTTTGTGAGAGTTTTAGGTGCCAAGCCAAATCTTATGGATATATACAATGAAATATCAATAGAAAACAGGTGAAATGAAACAAAATGCAGCTAGTTTGCAGTCTTTCCAGTTTGAAGGGATTGTGTTAGCTGTGTTGTTGGCTAGCTCCTCTGAACAACAGTGTCCTGACAAGAGAGCACACATTTTCTATGCCAGGTGAAATCGCGCCTCATTAGCTCATTGTTATAGATGTATCCAAATAAATGTCACTAGAAAACGGCTTAAACAAATGCAATTGCAGCTACTTTGTTGTTATTCTGGCTGCACTGTTTGACGTGACTGTAAGTTAGCCATAGTTTGCTAACTAACAAGCAAGGGATAAGAACGTTGGCAGCCAGTATGGCAATAGAACATTTAGAACAAACGACTGGGTCTATAGATACAGAACAAAAAGACTTAACAACTGGGTCGCATCTCTGGCAACCGAACCGATAGAACGAACGACTAGCCGGCTTGGGTAGCAACCCTAGATTTGTCTCGGGACTATATCTTGTGGAAGGATGAAATAGTATGAATAAATTAATCAAAATAAGGTTTTTAATGAAAATATGTAAATCATTATTTGAAAGGGTTACCAGACTTCGCCTCGAGCCTAACATCACCCATGCCGATATATCCTCCAAACACCAGCTTCTCGGGCATTATCACTTAAATTGAATATATGAGGTAGGTACTTGATAGGTTTACAATCAAGGACAGACAAGGCCTTATGCTATAGAAATGTTTATAATAACAATGATGGAAAATATGGATTCTTTCTCCACCGCGTTTCATCTGCCGAAAGATATATATGAAGAACTTGCTAAAGGTTTGATCTCAATAATGCATATGCAAATATAGAAATTGGGGTTTACATGATAAAAATACTCATAATTTTCTTTTGTTTTTGTGACTTGTTATTTACATGATAATTACTAAGCTACAGMCTAAAGGGACTTTATCCCGGTCCCGTCTGTAGCTCTTGCCTTTTTCCTTGAGACCCAATTTTTTCAACTTCAGCTTTAAAATCTTCTGACACCCTGATACGTCCTTTTTAGGGCTTCAGAGACTTTTGACTGGTATCAATTTCCAGAACCAGGGCAGAATTATGAGCCATCCAAGGGAAAACATATATATTTTTCTCACTCTCTCTTTCTCTCTTGCGCTCACTCTTTCGCTCTCTCTCACTCCCTCCCTCCCTCTATTTCGCTCCCTCTCTCGCTCCCTTGCTCTCTCTCTCTTCGTCCTCTCTCTCGCTCGCGGTCTCATCCCTCCGCTCTCCGTCCTCTCCGTCTTTCGCTCGCCTCTCTCGTCGCTCCCTCTCTCTCTCTTTATCGCTCCCTCTCTCTCTCTCCTCGATCTCTCTCTCTCTCTCTCTCTGTCTCGCTCCCTCTCACTCATTGCCTCAGCTTTCTTTGTACAGTGTGCAGGTGACTAATTTCTCTTGGGCTTTGGACTTTGGAGTGAGAGAAGGGCAAAAGGGAGGAGAAAATGAAGGGGAAATAGGAGAGGGAGAGGCAGTGCTCGGCTTGGCAGCTTAGAGAAGGCTGCCAACATCATAGAAGCCGGATATCTCCTCTCATCTTCCCCGTAGGTCCCTCTCTCTGTTCTCTCCCCGCCCTGTGTGAGCCCAGCATGTGAGGCCTGCTAGTATCTTCAGTGTCACTGTGTTCACAGTATGATCAGTGTTTACTCTCAAAGAGTTCAAGGCACTGGATCTATCGTAAGGCAACCCTGAGCTCTTTCTTTCTCTGGAGAAAGACAACGCATATGTTTTTACTTTTCCTGATTCTGTTCTTCTATGTGGATGTCAGTATAGTGGAAAGCAGCTGTCACTCAAAAGGGCAGTGGGTTTCCTCCGTCTGTTATCAACTCCTGCCGGAGTTCAGCATGAATTGTCAATAATGCTCCTTTTTTACCAAGTTTTTGTTACATTATATCAGAAAGACTCAAGTTCAACCACATCTGCATTTGCATACAAGTGCAACATTGACAGTATTGATTATCTATAAGGTGTCTGTTCCCACTAGATAAAATTGGGTAGAAAGGTATCAGATTAAAGTTTTGGCTGTGATAATTCACCAAGCAGGTTCTGATACTATTAAAGGAAGCATATGGAGTGAACTTGTTCACCCAAAAAGTGAAAACTGCTAATTAAGTGGGAACCAGTACAAGCTTTTTGGGGGTAGTTATTGAAGTGGAATAGTAAGGTGTTCCACAGTGAGCCCACCACACACTCCGCAACACCCCACAGCCCCTCCAACTTCCATAATTCACAACATAATTGAGATGTTTTCTCCCTGCATGTTTTTTAACCCCCCCCCCCCCCATCCTAATTCATTTAAACTTTTAAAGCAGGGGCTTCAATTATTCATGTCCCCCATGGTGGCCCCCTCCTCCCTGGGTAACACCCGAGCAGAGTGTGTCTGTATGAACGCTGCCAGGCCTCTCATTAATTAATGCCACAGTCGATGCCCCAACTCTCCTTCACTAAAGCACTCTCTTTCTCCTGTTTCCCTCCCTCTGTTACCATGTCCTGTCTCTCTCCCCGACAGAGGGATGAGGGGTTTCAGCGGAGGTGTAATGTCGTGATGTTGTTCTGTAGAGTGTGTTCATCCCTCAAACCTCAAGGGAACCCAGGCCTCTCTGTACAATGAGGGGTGAGATTGGAAGAGAGGAATTTCAGCGATGGTAAGACTACAGGAGTGTCAGTGGATAGGTTTTTTCTTTCTCTGGTACGCTTACTGCCCTCCTTTTGTTCCCCAAGAGCCAGGTCCTACATTCCTCCCCCTGTCAGTCTGGTATGAAGGTGGTTACTGGACCTTGAGGAGGAGGCTAAGGGCCACACTTACTAATTCTTTCCCATAGAGATTAAAAGTGAAGGAGGCTGAACGGAAGGTCAAATAAAGACTACAGGAAGGAACTTGGTGTAGTGTGTCAAATACGATTCTGGATCACCACAGCAACATTAACAATGTCTTCTCTTAGTAACAGTTGGCTTGATTATCGACACAATACTGTTTACAGTAGAGGTTTAGGGTGCATATCTGTAAAACCATTGATCGCACCCAAAGAGGTATTTTCTACAAGGGTTTGGGTAACATTGTATGCGTAACGTTGGCCCCCATAATGAGACTGAGAAGAAAGAGGGGCCGCTGCCTTTAGTCTGAATGGGACTAAGTGTTCTGCTTTTAAAACACAGTAAAGAGACTGTCAGGGATGCTGTGTGAGTGTGTGTATGTGTGTGTGAGTGTGTGTGTCTGTCTGTGTGTGCGCTGCTTTGAAACACAAAGCCTACGGGAAGAAGGCTGACACGGACCCCTCAGTGCATGCCTGACCACTGTGTTAGAACTGTGCAAAAAATCTATTCAGGAAATATAGAGGCAATTATTTAGTCCCCCACACATGCTGACAAAACAAGGGCGAGAAGAAAACTATAGCATTAAACAGGGAAATAAGTCTGGGCTGGGTGGGGACTACTGCATGCATGTGGGTGATTGAACATCTTGCTACTCTTCCTGTGAAGGTAGTCTAATTAATGAAGTGTGTGAACTGATTGTCTCATTAAAACTATCAGTGCTTTTATCATTCAGTCCTATAATAGGAGAGGAGCCTTATAATGAGAGGGGATTTCAGAATGGATATTGCCATTAATAAATAATGTTACATTTGATGCTATTTTGGTGCTTGAAGCTACCTTTATTGACAACAGGTCAAGATATCATACTGTGTGTTAACTACAGTATGTCTTTCTGTGCTGATTCACATAGCAGAACACAATGACCTGCCAAAATGTAAATGACCATAGCAGTATTTATTTTTGTGGCACACGTCCACATCACAGAACGTTCAGATGGATCTTTAGCCCAGAGATGTTGGCTTCCAGCTCTGGACACGCTCCCCCATTCATTTGACTTTCAACCCAGAATAGCCCTCGTTTTTTAAACACTGATAATCTATAGTTTTTTAAGCACTGAGTGTAAATTCTGTCATTTAGATCTCTAATCTGCTCTCAACGATTTAATAAAGCCATCCTACGCAGGGTTTTGGTACATAAAGCGTCACACTTTATTTTTGATGATGAAATAAGATGTGCAGTGCTCAACACTGTAATCCATGCTGAAGAGAGGCCAAATGGAAGACAAATGTTGTCAGTCCTTATGCAAAGATGTACAGTTAGTTCATCCTACCTTTATTAACAGTTTGGGAACAGCCCAAATCCATAATCCTGGGAGATTAATTACAGGGCCACTATTCCACCGGCTGACAGTCCCATTGTTTTCGAATGGGGAGGTCCAGCTAAGGAGAAATCTGGAGTAGAGTGGTTCATCTCATTGACAGTGTGTGTGGACTTTATGGTGCTTGAGGAGGAACTGTCTTGATCTTGATGGACAGTAGCTAAGTCAGCATTAGGAGGAGTTGGATCCATCTCTGACAGAGCCTGGCCTAAACCTTTGGCCCTAAGGCACCGCTGGGAATGGAATAGAGTGTTGGTGGTGGAACTAGACTATCATGGTGATGGTTCTAATCTTCTAATCTGAAGGCATCTTCCCAAGCGTCACTAGAGCTTCTGGAAGCTTGAAGCTTGATGTGGGAATGCTTGCTTACAGTAGCGTGTCCTTTTCAAAGAGCATGTTTTGTTCTGTGATGTAACCGGACGATCCTGACAGGATAGTCTGTGACACTGCAGTGGTCCAGTGTTCCAACCACTAAGGAGAATAAATCTGCCCTGAAAAGGGAGGAAATATAATAATGATGGTTCATTGCTAATGAACAGTGGTATAGAGCTGGCCACACTCTTTCTCTCTCGGTTACTCTGACAAAAAGACTAAAGTTTCATGCATTTTATGTATTTTCTCTCTTAACAGAGATGTGTGTGTGTATTGGGGTGGATATCGTGGTATTTTGGGGCTTTAGATTCAGTTTGAAAAGGCCTGTTGGAAGCATCTTCTGTGGTGTCAGACAGAGCTCAGACACACCTATTCATCACCCTCATTAAAATAGCCTCAGCAGTCTCCTCAGAGCCACAGTAGGCCTCCTGGCTCTCTCCCTAACTCAACAAGTCACAGTCGGCCTCCTGGCTCTCTCCCTAACTCAACAAGTCACAGTCGGCCTCCTGGCTCTCTCCCTAACTCAACAAGTCRCAGTCGGCCTCCTGGCTCTCTCCCTAACTCAACAAGCAAGCTGAAATAAAACAGCGTCAGCCCAAGCAAACACACACACTCACAACTATGTGGATACAAACACGATACACACACACAGAGAACTCTGATCCTGTACTGACCATAGCACAGCACAAATATACTGTTTTTTTCAATAGCTTTGGTGCAATTTTCACAAGTATGTGGTATATTTTCACATGTGGTATATTTTCACAGCTCTTAGTACAAAACTCAAAACATTGCTGTACTAAAATTGCATTTGGCCAATCCAGTACTGTAATACTGTAATATATGCCATTTATATAGAAGACAACAGTCCACTTTGGCTATGTGACCCCGGTGGTAATCAAACACACAACGCTGGTGTTGCTAATGCCATGTTCTTGTGAACTGAGCCACAATACATAAATACAATACAATATAAACAGTACCAGTAAAAWGTTTGGACACACCTACTCATTCCAGGATTTTCTTTATTTTTACTGTTTTCTACATTGTAGAATAATAGTGAAGACATCAAAACTATGAAATAACACATATGGAATCATGTAGTAACCAAAWTTTTTTTATAAATATTTTATTTCATATTTGAGATTCTTCAAAGTAGCCACCCTTTGCTATGATGACAGCTTTGCACACTCTTGGCATTCTCTTAACCAGCTTCACCTGGAATGCTTTTCCAGTCTTGAAGGAGCTCCCACATATGCTGAGCACTGTGGAGGTCCTCCTGAGATCCAGTTTCATCACAGCACATTTACCACCCCTACCTTGTCTCAACACAACTGATAGTCTCAAACGCATTAAGAAGGAAGAAATTCCACAAATTAACTTTTAACAAAGCACACCTGTTCATTGAAATGCATTCCAGGTCACTACCTCATGAAGTGGCTACTTTGAAGAATCTAAAATCTAAAATATATTTTAATTTGTTTAACACTTTTTTGGTTACTACATGATTCCATATATGTTATTTCATAGTTTTCATTCTACAATGTAGAAATAGTGAAAATAAAGAAAAATCCTTGAATGTGTAGGTGTGTCTAAACATTTGACTGGTACTGTATATTTTTTTCGTTCTTACGCCCTTTTTATCCCCAATTTCATGATCACGATCTTGTCTCATCGCTGCAACTCTCTAACGGGCTTGGGAGTGGCAAAGGTCGAGTCATGCGTCCTCCGAAACAAGACCCGCCAAACCACGCTTCTTAATAACACCCGCTCGCTTAACCCGGAAGCCAGCCGCACCAATGTGTCAGAGGAAACACCATTCAACTGACGACCGAAGTCGGCCTGCCAAAAGAGCACAATGAGTCAAGTAAAGCCCCCCCCCTGGCCAAACCCTCCCCTATCCCGGACGACGCTGGGCCAATTGTGTTCCGCCCTATAGGACTCCCGGTCACGGCCGGTAATGACACAGCCTGGGATCAAACCCCAGGCTGTAGTGACGCCACAACATTGCGATGCAGTGCCTTATACCACTGCGCCACTCGGGAGGGCCTACAATACAGTACTTTAAAATACAATACGCAATTACAATACGGGTGGAAGTTGTATGATTGCCATCCCCACCACGCTCCTTGAGGCCATGGATGAGGCATGCAATGATTTCAATCCAGGAAGTGGATTTGCCATGCCAAAAGGTTTTTCCCCTGGTGCATGAACAATGACGATATTTACTGTGATTTCAATGAGAGCCTATGACCAAATGCTCAAGACAGGTCTAGTGCCTGCTAAACAGGATGTTCCTTTAATTTCTTTAATTTGATTACATTGTGAAAGATGTCTTCAAGGATCACACCTTTGATCAGACATGGGATAGAAATTATAGAAATTTGATGTTCAGTCAATTTTATTGGGTAGTGCAAGTGTATTGCCTAATGTGAAAACAGTGTAATGTACTGTACAATACAGTACTTCTGAAACATGTATTTTACATGTTCTGCTCTTGTATTAACTGGTTGTTAAAAGTACTACATTGAGAATATATCATTATGTTGTGTTTTGGTGATTAAACCAATGTACTCATTATATTTCACAGTAAACATATGTCTACAAACAAAATGAATGCACAGTGAAAGGTTTTGAATGTAAGACTGGCTGCGTTACAAGTGTTTACCAGTTTGGAGTTGTGTACTAAGAGTTTGAAGAATTCACCACATACAGTGCCTTCAGAATGTATTCATACCTTTGACTTTTTCCACATGTTGTTGTGGAAGTACAGCCTTAATTTAAAATGGATTTCAATTAGATTCTTTGTCACTAGTTTACACACAATACCCCATAATGTCAACATGGAATGATGTTATTTTTTTATGTAACGTGTGTTTAGATGACTTAAACAGATAGAACACACTAATCAAAGCTAAATCAGACTATTCTGGAAATAGAACACATTTAGCTGCCATTTATTGAATACATAGATTAGTGCACTTCAAAAAAATAATAAACGCTAATACAAAAAAAAACTTCACATAAAAATAGAAACCCTAAGGTCAAGCCCAAGTCCAATAACAGCCCTTGATGCTACAGTATGTTAGTAGTGTCCCTTTAGGAGGTGGAGAGCTGTTCACTTCAAAGTACCGAAAGAAACCAGTAAAACATCTACCCAGGTAGTGTGTTATAGTGAACGAATGTTGGAGATCTCTTAATAAGTTTATCTGTTGTCCGATTGTCCACTTCCGTTTATGAATGGGGGGAAAGTAGCAGCAGTGATGATGAACGCAAGGATCTGTGGTTCCACTCCCACAGGCGCTGTTCAATGGCTTGCTGTGGGTCTGGTCTCTCAAAATCATGCATAGAAAAAAACAATATAACGTATCAGTAAACTTCTATCCACAATTACTCCAGATCTGGTACAATATCTCTACTTTTCCTAAAGAACTAGCTTAGGAAACCAACTTACAGCAAAAATAAATGACTGCAGTCTCACATTGGCATCGGACTACCAAAACGTGGTGACTTACTAGCTCAATGAAGCCAACTGCAACAAAATTCAGTTACAAGCTGATTTTTTCCTACATCACACATAACAATAGTTATTCTCTGATAGTTCTTTGGGGGTATTAACATACCTAGGTTTACATTTGACAAAAACCTGAATCACATTCTCAAAATAAAGGAAAATACTCTGGTAGCTTGATCAAAGGCAACCAACTTAGTTGGCTAATTATGTGATGCTAGGGWTGCTAATTGCGTTATGCTAGGGTTGCTAATTGCGTTATGCTAGGGTTGCTAATTGCGTGATGCTAGGGTTGCTAATTGCGTGATGCTAGGGTTAGCACACATGGATACATATGATAAAACTCAGAATCAGGATAAACAACCCACAAGGTAATCTTTTGTGGCATCTACTGTAGAAACAGCAATAATTACCTTTAATCTGTTGGTTTTTACGCTATGTAGATAACATTAGCTCACTCATTCGATTGTTTTGAACTTTCTGAGCTGCTTTTCAAATCACCGTCATTCCACTCTAGAAAGTTCAGACACAGTTCTCTATTGCAATACACTACTAGCACCCTGTTACTGGGACTAGATAAAACATACAAGGCAACAATTAAGCCTTCTCTGACAGTGATAACATTTTTTACAAATTAATGAAAAGTTAAAGCAGACATGTATTGAGTCACTAAGCCCAAAACATGCATTCTGTTTGCAACAAGGCACTAAAKTAGTAGTGCAACAAATTTGGCAAATCAATTCACTTTTTGTCCTCAATACAAGAGTTATGTTTGTGGAAATTCCAAAACAACACATTAGTGAGTACCACTCTCCATATTTTCAAACATAGTGGTGGCTGCATCATGTTATGTGTATGCTTGTAGTCGTTAAGGACTGGGGAGTTTTTCAAGATAAAAAAGAAACGGAATGCAGCTAAGCACAGGCAAAATCCTAGAGGAAAACCTGGTTCATGCTGCTTTCCACCAGACACAGAGATGAATTCACATTTCAGCAGAACAATAACCTAAAACACAAGGCCAAATCTACAATGGAGTTGCTTACCAAGAAGACAGTGAATGTTTCTAATTGGCCGAGTTACAGTTTTGACTTAAATCTACTTGAAACTCCATGGTAAGATTTGAAAGTGACTGTCTAGCAATGATCAACAACCAACTTGACAGAGCTTGAAGAATTTAAAAAATCAATAATGGACAAATATTATACAATTCAGGTGTGCAAAAGACTCCCAGCTGTAATCGCCGCAAAAGGTTCTTCTACAAAGTATTGACTCGGGTGTGAATACTTATGTAAATTAGATATTTCTGTATTTCATTCTCAATACATTTGCAAACATTTCTAAAAACATGATTTCACTTTTTTCTTTATGGGGTAGTGTGTGTAGATGTGTGAATAAAATAACATCTATTTAATYAATTTTGAATTCAGGCTGTAACACAACAAAATGTGGGGTATGCGGGTATGAATACTTTCTGAAGGCACTGTACTTGTGAAAATAGTACCAAAGCGATAAATAACTGTAATACCCTCCCTATGGATGACCAAACAGTGGGAAGCGAATGGAGGAGGGAGAGCACCACTGGGATTGGTGTCTGGTTGTCCAGTCAGTGGGCCGAGAGCAGACAGGTGGCCGGAGTCTGTTGGAGATTAATCTGGTGGTCTGTGGTCACCATGGGCCGGGGTTGGTCTGTGTAGCCTTGCGTCAGTGACCTCCAGGGATCTCCCAGGCTCCCAGGCCCCAGCCTGCCAGGCCCCAGCCTGCTGTCCAACACCAGCCCTAGACATGTGACTCTCTCCAAACGGCTTACTGTACCATGACCTGAAAATGAGGTTGGATTGGGCATCAGAGTTTTTTCTGCTGTGTGTGTTTGTGTGTGTGTGTGTGTGTGTGTGGGTGTGTGTGTGTGTGTGTGTGTGTGTGTGTGTGTGTGTGTGTGTGTGTGTGTGTGTGTATTCTGCAGTGTTTCAGTGTCTGTGGAGGGCGGCGCGGAGCAGATGTGGAATTTAAATGGCCTGCTTTTGGGAAGCAGGTGGTTGAGTGTGATAGATCATTCATGTCATCGCCAGCTTGGCTTTGTTCTGGTGCTGTTATACTGAGGTGGATCCTCTGTGAATGGCGCTTTGACAGGCACTGCAGGGAGAACTCAGGGCCAGAGATGATGAAGGAGCATTTTCAACCTGAAACCCATCCAGTGGTACCTTTGTGGTGGATCTCTACTATTTTCTTTCATGTTCTGTAAAAACAAACATCCACTAGGTGTGGCAGCACACAGCACATATGAGTTATCATGTGATGCAATGGGAAGAGTGGAGTTTATACAGGGGTTGGAACTTTTCCAATCGTTTCGTTCTGAACACAGAACCACTATATTTTTTGTAGTTAATAAATCCAACGTGATAACTAGGCCTATAGTATCCTTAACTAGCATTGAATAAGTTAATCCATTATTCTCTATCTAATCAAACAGCTCTCTCCCTGTCTTCTGAATCACACATGTAACATCAGTACAGTAGCCTATGCTTTGAAGGGGGAGGGGCAGGTACCCTAAACACACACAGGAAAAGATGTTCAGTTTGCAAGCAGACACTGTAATAAGTTTCTGAGTGACAGAGTAAGGACTTTGCATTGGTGCTTTGATGCGTTTTGTTGTGGGACTAGAAAAAATGCATCGTAAAATAACAWTATTAACCGGTTCCCATGMTTTTAAAATGACGGTTCTGTTCCGGAACAGTATGGATGAMTTTCGTTCCAGGTTCCTTTTCTGTTCCTTAATAACTTCTTATGGCTGAGATCCCGTTAACGGGATCGACTTGACAACAGCCAGTGAAAGTGCAGGGCGCCAAATTCAAACAACAGAAATCTCATAATAAAAATTCCTCAAACATACAAGTATTTTACACCATTTTAAAGATAAACTTGTTGTAAATCCAGCCACAGTGTCTGATTTCAAAAAGGCTTTACGACGAAAGCACACCAAACGATTATGTTAGGTCATAGGTCAGTACCTAGTCACAGAAAAACACAGCCATTTTTCCAGTCACAAAAAGCAGAAATAGAGATCAAATGAATCACTAACCTTTGATGATCTTCATCAGATGACACTCATAGGACTTCATGTTACACAATACATGTATGTTTTGTCAATA
>NC_036838.1:55655329-55666287 GCF_002910315.2 Salvelinus sp. IW2-2015
TAAATTGGTCACGATGGAAAAGTGATGTGCATAACATAGGCTCATTAGGAACCAGTCATGCCTGCACCACGGGACAATCACCATTTCCCGGAGAGGACAATAGCGAAAAACAGCGATCTGGTGGTGTGGTTTCTCCTTTTCCTGTCACTTTGTCCTCTCCTTCTGGCAGGAATCAATAAGGGAAATGAGTCGGGCAATAAGGATCCAAGAGGACGAGGAGCAACAGAAGCGCTTTGATTCCTTTACCTTAAAGAAGAGGGATGGGGATACCAAATTAAGAGCTTAGTGATTGCGTGCAAGCGTTTTTCTCCCTTCGTACCACTGGGGCTCTCTGGTTCTATCTGATTAATTACTTCGTTTGTTTTTTTAACAAGTCTTGTCCTTATTTATTAACCGAGCAACATTGCTGATCATTCCCGAGAGCCAGATTGCTGGGAAGAATACAAAATGAAAGCCCCCCCTTCCCTTCTCCACAATCCTTCATAAAATACGGGATTGGGGCCAACCCACCTACGGCCCCGGAAGCCTGGACCGTTTAATTTCTCTTGTGCGTTTGGGCTGAGCCGGTGAGGTCTCAGCGGTGCCCCGACTCTCTTTATCAGAAGGGGAATTTTACAGGACCATCAGTCCTGGCCCCATTCCCTCTCGCCTCTCTCTCTCTCCAATCAATCCTCTTGCCCTCCCTAAATTATCCCCCTCCCTCCCCCTCTCTCTCCTTCTCTCTCTCTCTTCTTTGTGTCGTATTGACAAGGCTGTCGTATGCATCGTGCGCAAAGGCTAGTCCCATATGTCACTAACAGATCCCCAGACCTTAATCCCCTTCAGATGACTGATGGAGCGAGGGACTGCCGAGCCCGAAGCCGACTACAACGAATGGGAAACATCGCCAAGCACGATACAGAATTCAAACTGATACAGGAGAGGGTCAACTGACCGTCAGGAGAGGTCAGAGAGCAATACCACTGGCCCAGGACGTCAGGAGAAGGTCAGAGACAATACCCACTGGTCCCAGGACGTCAGGAGAGGTCAGAGAGCAATACCACTGGTCCAGGACCGTCAGGAGAGGTCAGAGAAGAGCAATACCACTGGCCCAGGATGTCAGGAAAGAGGTAGAGAGAGCAAACCACTGGTCCCAGGACTCAGGTGAGTCAGCGAGGCAATACCACTGGTCAGACGCAGGAGAGGGTCAGAGAGCAATACCACATGGTCCCAGGACGCTCAGAGGTGGTCAGGAGAAGCAAACCACTGCCCAGGACGGTCAGGACGAGGTCAGAGGCAGCAAATACCACTGGTCCGGACGGCCAGGGAGGTCAAGAGCAATACCCACTGGGCCCAGGACTATGGGAGAAGTCGGAGAGCAGGCAATACCCACTGGCCCAGACGCCAGGGAGAGGTCACAGAGAACAGGAGCAAATACACTGGGTCCCGCCAGACTGCGTCAGGGAGAAGGGTCCAGAGAGCAATACCCACTGGTCCAGAGAGTCAGGAGACGTCCAGAGAGCAAATACCACGTGGTCCAATGTTCAGAGAGGGGTCAGAGAGCCAATACACTGGTCCAGGAGATGAACTGTCAGAGAGGTCAGGTCAGGGAAAGGCAATATCCAACGGGTCAGGATGTCAGAGAGGTCAGAAGATAGCAATACACTGGTCCAGGATGTCAGGAGAGGTCCAGAGAGGCCAATTACCACTGGTTGTCCAGGGACTTCAGTAGCATAGATAGTTTTTGAAGGTTAGTCTTTACCATTTACCAGGTTAAGGAGACTGATTTGATAAATGGGGTCACATGTATAACCAGGGTTAAGTTAAGAGTGGACCCCCCAATGCTGTAAGACATACAGCGGCAACAATTGTGTTGCGTGATTACATTGAGTCTTACAAAAACATTAACAACACCCTGCTCTCTTGCATGTCATTTAACTGACCGCTGACCAGGTGAATCCAGGGGTGAATGAAGCTACGATCCCTTATTGATATCCACTTAACAATCCACCTCAGTGTGTAGAAGAAGGGGAGGAACCAGGAATTAAGAAGATTTTTTAAGCCCTAGGACAACCCTGAGGACATTGGATTGCTTTGTGAGGCACATTCAGAGGGTAATGAAGTCCTTGAACGGGGGGCCGATTATTATCGGTATATATGGTTCCAGGCGCAACCAGTTGGTGTTTCAATAGTCGTATCACTTGTGGCTCCAGGTACGAACTGTTCGAGGCTGATTTGATATCCTAACACAATCTTAAAGCTCTCGATCCTCAACAGTTGTCCTGGGCGTCGGGTTAAAAAATGGTTCATGAGGTAGATGTTCATCGCCCTTCCACCACCAAAACAAGTACTCAGTGTTGACTTTCATGCCAGTAGCAGCTACAACCAATTCAGATCTCATTACAGAAATACTCATAATAAACATTGATAAAAGATACAAGTATTATACAATGGAACTTTAGATAAACTTCTCCTTAATGCCAACGTCGTGTCAGATTTTTTTAAAAAAAGCGACAACACATGCATAATCTGAGTACAGCGCTCAGATCCCAAACAAGCCATACAGATATCTGCCATGTTGTGGAGTCAACAGAGTCAGAAACTAGTATAAAATACACCTTTTGATGATCTTCATCAGAATGCACCCAGGAATCCCTTCCACAATAAATGTTTGTTTTGTTCGATAACGTCCATAATTTATGTCCAAATACCTCCTTTTTGTTCACGGGTTTAGTTCCAAAATCCAAATTGATGACGCGCAGGTCAGACGAGAAAAGTAAAACAATTCCATTACAGTTCGTAGAAACATGTCAAACGATGTATAGAATCAATCTTTAGGATGTTTTTAACATAAATCTTCAATAATGTTTCAACCGGAGAATTCCTTTGTATTCAGAAATGCGATGGAACGCAGGTCGCTCTCATGGGAGCACGCGTGATTCAGTTTTATGCCAGACACCTGACTCAATGAGCTCTCCTTCCCTCATTCTTCACAGTAGAAGCATCAAACAAGGTTCTAAAGACTGTTGGCATCTAGTGGATGCCTTAGGAAGTGCAATATTTCCCCAAAGACACTGTATATTTGATAGGCAAACCTAAAAACTCAGATTTCCCACTTCCTGGTTGGATTTTTTCTCAGGTTTTTGCCTGCCATATGAGTTCTGTTATACTCACAGACATCATTCAAACAGTTGTAGAAACTTCAGAGTGTTTTCTATCCAAATCTACTAATAATATGCATATCTTAGCTTCTGGGACTGAGTAGCAGGCAGTTTACTCTGGGAACCTTATTCATCCAAGCTACTCAATACTGCCCCCAGCCATAAGAAGATTTATTTAAAAAAAAAGTAGTTATTTTCAGTTTTTCGGTCCTGTTCCCTGAATAGGTTCMAACCTCTGGTTTATAAACAGAATTACGATAAACGTTCATCCTGAAACACTAAGCCCATTTTATTCCCTTACAATGTCTATTTTTGCGATTTTATCTCTGCGCTGTAAAATGAACTGAACTGATTATAATTATGTTGCATCTGATTTTATAATGGTGTGTGCTCTCCTAGGGGCCTGTTCCATTTCTCTTCTCTTTTTCTCTCTCTCTCTATTCCTAGGGAGGAGAAGGGCGTACGTTCCAACAGCCCCACAGTAAACAGGACTAAAAATAATGACTCTGTGGCTCTGTTTGAGCTTTGCTGCTCTTTGCCTTCCCCTCAGGAATAGCTTTCTAAATACACAGCACAAATCCAGCTCTGCATGCTTTCCCTGCCACTCTCTGTTTCCAAACATCCAGAAGCTGTTTGAACTGGCCCGTCGTCATCCCAGAGTCATGGAAGTTTGTCTGAAATGATTTTTCAACCTGCGTGTGAGTGTGTGTGTGTGTGTGTATAGTGAATGTGTGTTTTGTGTGTAAAATAGAGAGACAGACATACAGACAGCATGATTCAGAGAGAATAAAGAGGGTCTAAGGCACTGCATCGCAGCGCTAGCCGTGCCACCAGAGATTCTGGGTTCGAGCCCAGGCTCTGTCGCAGCCGGCCGCGACCGGGAGGTCCATGGGGCGACGCACAATTGGCCTAGCGTCGTCCGGGTTAGGGGAGGGTTTAGCCGGTAGAGATATCATTGTCTCATCGCGCACTAGAGACTCCTGTGGTGGGCCGGGCGCAGTGCACGCTGACCAGGTCGCTAGGTGTACGGTGTTTCCTCCGACACATTGGTGCGGCTGGCTTCCGGGTTGGATGCACGCTGTGTTAAGAAGCAGTGCGGCTTGGTTGGGTTGTGTTTTGGAGGACGCATGGCTCTCGACCTTCGTCTCTCCCGAGCCCGTACGGGAGTTGTAGCGATGAGACAAGACAGTAACTACTAGAAATTGGGGAGAAAAAAGGGGTAAAAAAAWATATATATATAAAAATAAAAAAGAGATTAGAGGGAGAGAGACAGACAGACAGACAGACAGACAGACAGACAGACAGACAGCATGGGTGAGAGAGAGGCGAGAGAGAGAGACAGACAGACACTTGGGTGAGAGAGAGTAGAGGAGAGAGAGATAGACGACAGACAGACAGCAATGGGTGAGAGACAGTAGAGAGAGAGAGAGAGAGACGACAGACAGCATGGGTGAGAGAGAGTAGAGAGAGAGAGACAGACAGACAAGACAGCAAATGGGTGAGAGAGAGGAGAGAGAGACAGACAGACAGCATGGGTGAGAGAGGGAGAGAAGAGAGACAGACAGACAGCATGGGTGAGAGAGAGTAGGAGAAGAAGAGACAGACAGACAGCATGGGTGAGAGAGAGGTAGAGAGAGAGAGACAGACAGAAGCAGCATGGGTGAGAGAGAGGAAGAGAGAGAGAGACAGACAGACAGCCAGCATTGGGTGAGAGAGAGGAGAGAGAGAAGAGACAGACAGACAGCATGGGTGAGAGAGAGTAGAGAGAGAGAAGAGAGAGACAGAACAGACAGCATGGGTGAGAGAGAGGAGAGAGAGAGAGAGAGAGAGACAGACAGACAGACAGACAGACAGCATGGGTGAGAGAGGAGAGAGAGAGGAGACAGACAGACAGCATGGGTGAGAGATGGGTGAGAGAGAGAGACAGACAGACAGCATGGGTGAGAGATGGTAGAGAGAGAGAGACAGACAGACAGCATGGGTGAGAGAGAGATGGTAGAGAGAGAGACAGACAGATACACATCACATTTAAGCGAGACAGGGAAATTGAGTTGAGTTGAACACTACTGAAAATATAAGGGAGCTTATTATTTGTTTATAATGACAACATTTCTGTTGGGATTGAGGGTTTTTGAACAATGTTTGGAAATATCTGTAATTCTCTTTTTGCAGTCTGCTCACACTCCCCATGTAATTCTGCATAATCAAATGTTTACTATTCTCTAACAGCTTGCCATTCCATGTAATAATACAAAATCATCCCTTGTTTGAAATGATCTTCCAACAAACACTCATTAGCTTATTTAAGAAGGTGAGATCTTCCAGCTCTCCAATCAGAAGTGGCGGCTGTATCAGCAGGAAATGGGGATAATTGAACCCCTACTGCCCTTAATCGCCCCCCGCCCCGCAGTCCCCCATCCCCCGGCTCTCAATCCAATGAGAGGGGATTTATTGGCAAAGCAAATTATGTTGCAAAGCAAATGAAAAACAATAGACAAACGGGAAAACAATCAGAAATGAACAGTAAACATTACACTCACAAAAGTTTCAAAGGAATAAGGCCGTCTCCAAATGTTATATTATTAGTTATGTACAGTGTTTTAACAATATCCCAATAGTTGAAGTACTGTATGAATGTCTCTCTCTCTCTCTCTCTCTCTCTCCACCACTCCCCAGCTCCCCCAGTCCTGTTCATAGAAAGGAAGCTGCTGTAGTCCTAATGTTGTCCACTGATCTGTGGTTAAGACTCAATTCATGGATCAGTGGAACTTGTCTTGAGGAGTGTGACTGTGTCCAATCCCCTTAAGACGGCAGCCTCACTCAGCCTCTCTGGACGGCCAGGGCTGGCTGGACCACTGGATTTTCAGCTGTAGACAGCCAGGGCAGGAGTATACTGCATGGATAGTCAATCAAAGTGTATGGCTGAGTGTTAAGAGATGGTCAAACCCCAAGTATAGGTGGGAGTAAAAAAGGACAAAATGGGCAGATCCATCATTGATTAACGAATGGCGAGATCGGGCTACCTGGCAGTTTGACTAATTGTGCTTTCAGTAAAAGAGACACGCTTAGAGCTGTGAAACATCCAGAGCCTCTTGTTGAAAGACGAGGGCAGAAGCTCATTGACAGCTAAGTGTTCTCTGTGAAGTCAAAATAGAAACATCCCAGCAGGATCCTGCAATGGGGGCATTGTGGAGCTGTCTCCCTGTCAGACGTGCAGTATGCCTACTTCAGGTCAATCACTACACCTCAGGCTAGATCAAATGTTCTCTCAAGCAAGGCCAACTCCTTTGACAGTTTCAAACCCTCAGTACTTACTTCAGTCATGCTACAATGTAAGAACATACTGTATTCACGCCCTTGTGTAGCATTTTGTCAAAATATAAAAGCTTTTCTTTATCTCCCTTTGTATCAATACAGATCACAGTATGATGGCAAGCTCCATTTTGTGTCTTGTTCTGCTGAGATGTTCAGTGTGTCGCTGGTAATGAGCTCCATTTTGTGTCTTGTTCTGCTGAGATGTTCAGTGTGTCGCTGGTAATGAATAGCCTTGAGGTCATTAGGAACACAAAGTAGTGAGGCTGTACATCCAGGGGAAACCGATTGAGAAGAAATTAGGATGAGTAAATGAAAGAGGGAGGGAAACAATAGGAGGATGGGAGAGATGGGCCCCTCCTGGCTGAGAAACAGATGCCTGGGCTATATAGCTGCTGTTTGGCAGAGGACGTGGTGAGACACTGCCAATTAATTAAGCAACTTCTCTGTTCGCGCAACAAGAAGGCTTCACACTATCTCTAGCAGAGCAAACACTGTCTGCTTGTCTTGTCACTTTCTGGATGTCTGTGTGATGGAGGGAGGAGGAGAGGAGGTGGGAGGTAGATTAGATGTCATCACCACCCATCACATGTCTGAACTGAAGTGAACTTTGCCGGGCGTGTTTSTGATGCATGTGCTGAATGTTTTGGAAGCACTCCCGTTTCTCTCTGGAAGACAATACGGAGGCAGCACAGACACTCTGTGTCATGTCGTCCTCTGACTGCCCCCCCACAACACACCAACAACACCAACAACACCACAACACACCACCACAACACACAACAGCAGTGGAACTAGAATCCATTAAATAGAATCCTGGGAACACCATGTTAACACTGGCTAAATACGTGTTGTTTTCAGGCCTTTCTGTCTGGTGTTTGGTTTGTGATAATCCAGTAGTATGCTGATAGAGTTTCTATATAGTAGGTCTAAAAGGTTACTGTGGTTTGTAACTACGGTACACCTGATGTACTCCACCGCAGACACCTGAGAGACCATCTTCTGACTTGGTTCAGGAGCCAATAGGAAGTGCTCAGTTATTCCTGGTCAGGTGACATGGTCCTCAAGAGAAACTCAGGGCCTTACTGACCATATCACCATTGTCTCACGTCAGATGGCGTCGCTCTTCCGCAACGCTTGTCTCTCAGTCGATCAATCAGTGCAGGCAATGCCATTGACCAGTAGAGGGGGTCAGCTCACAAACCCATTTTGTGCTGCTTCAGTGGACAGTCTCTTTTACTGTTTATGTTCTTACCTCTAAAGGCTGTTAAGGGATGTTGACATGAAATGCCTTTTAGGAAGAACATTACAGCCGGCCTTGTCCGAGGTATGCAACACAACGGAAATGTCAAAACTCCAGAGTGCTTCTAGTTTGTTTAATCTCAATGTTTACCGTTGGACCTGAATAATGTGTGAGGAGTGCGTGTGCGGCCCGAGCTGTAGAGCTGCCTGTCTGTCTGCCTCGCTGTGGTGGAGGACACATTTCAGCAGTGCCACGCAATGTGACAGGACATGGTTCAATATGACAAGGCTCTCAGGTTGCAGGCTGATGTCGATAGCAGATTGCCACTAAGCTGCCTCTTCTGAGGGACGACCCAGGGGAACGCGTCTGTACTTCCTGATTGACCGGTGTTGTTGAAWTATGTAGTAATAGTTCTAGGTATGGCTTTTAGCTGGGGTATAAGCCACGTTAAGCCCAGTCAAGAACCACTATGAAGATGTTCCACTAGTCACGGAATGTAGCACTTTTGTAAAGATAATTGCTTTTGCTGTAGGTGCCAGTGGTTAGTTTTCTTTAGATTCTCACTGCCTATGTTATCGCATTTGTGTGGCACATTTTTTAGGTGGTGGTCCACATTTCCACAGGTAATGTCTTCAAATAGGTGCTGCTGTGAAATGTTCACAAATGTTCTGTTTTCATGCTCCTACATTGCTTGTGGGAATTTCCTTTTGATTCTGTTACTGAATGTTTAATCATAAAGGAATTGAATAAGTTGGAAGAAAAGCACATAGAGAAACAGGAGAAAAAGACTTTGATCATATCTAGATGAACAGGAGATGGAAGCTGGATAAAACTAACTAACCCATGGTTCACACATTATTCCAGCTATAGGAAGGAACATGCTATTTTTCATGTTGTTTTCCATGTTCTACTTAATTTGGTTCCAGACATTTCCTCTACCAGTGACACCTTTCAAAACATGGCCAACCAGAAGATGGGGGTTAGATTTTCAGCCAGAATAAGAAACACATCATCTCCAGTCTGCATACAGTATTTCCTCACTGGTATGTTTGTTGTTAGATTATTCCCTTGATCCATGCTAATGCTGGCTTTCCTCTTGCTTTTTTTCCTGTGGAGAAATGAGAAAAGGTCAGTCTCACAATAAACCTTTCTGTGCCTTATCTTTCAACTCTGCTACCAACTAGTAATGAGAAAATAGGCTTAGGTATTTCTCTCAGCTATATGTCCCCTGGTGTAGGTGATACTGGGACTGAGGCAGACAGACAGACAGACCATTGACAGGACCAACAACAGGCGCAGACAGGCAGGCAGGCAGGCAGGCAGGCAGGCAGGCAGACAGACAGAACAGACAGGCAGACAGACAGACAGACAGACAGACAGACAGACAGACAGACAGACAGACAGACAGACAGGCAAGGCAGGCAGCAGGGCAGACAGGCAGGCAGGCAGGCAGGCAGGCAGGCAGGCAGGCAGGCAGACAGACAGACAGACAGACAGACAGACAGACAGACAGACAGACAGACAGACAGACAGACAGACAGACAGACAGACAGACAGACAGACAGACTACTGCTGGAGAGGAGAAGTGGAAAAAAGAGAGGAGAGGCCTGGGAGACAGCAGTAAGCAGTCAAACTGCCCCATGCAGGAGTATACCGCCTTAGTATTCCTTCTTTGTACCTTGTTTACAGATTATATCTGATGAATACAAATCTACATACGCTAGATGTGTACACAGAGGAGGGCTGATTGCTATTTTATTAGACCTATTCAATGAGTTATATTGTGATGGAATAACAGCAGTGGTCCTAGACTTCAGTCTTGAATGTGATTTGAAGTGTTAGATGCCTCCAGATGGTGTTGAGACCAGATACAGTCAGCTGAAGAACAGTGCTGTCAACACACACTTCTATTTTCAGTCCTAGTCGCTAAAGTTCATTTACACGCCTCACTACCATTATCAGTACTGAGCTATAATGTTTCATGATGTGTCATGTTCATCTCCAGTCAAGCTGGTAGGTTAATGACAGCTCCTTGTCAGACGTTAAACACTGATAAAAGCACAGCAAATATATTCCATTTCTTCCATTGACTTTCTTTTGACTCTAATGAGGCTATCTTTATTCTCCCTTGAAATGGACCTCATCTCATCTGTCATGTTTGCCTAATTCTTCTGACAGCTTACAATGATTGTTGCTTTTGGGCTAATATACATTTCAGCCCTCATTTTATGTTTATTTTACATGCACCAATGATTCGGCTGATATTCATTTTCACCCCCAAAAAAGTCTACCCAATAATCACCAACTCAGAAGGGAATCATGACACATCATACTTCAAAATATTGATCTTATTGTTCAATGTATAGACATTTATTTAAATTCCTGTCATTGCCAGTGAACAGTCATTATCGCTATAGCAACAACCATAGGCCTACACCACCCAGGTTCACTAGTCTTGTTCACATCTCATCTCACCTGTTTGTGTAATCAAATGCTACTGGCTATGATCTCCTCTCCCCTCCTTTCCACTCCCCTCTTCCCTCTCCTCTCCCCCCTCTCCCCCTCCTCTCCCCCCCCCTCCTCTCCTCCTCCCTCCTCTCCTCCTCCTCCCCCTCCTCCCCTCCTCTCCCCCCCCTCCCCTCCTCTCCTCCCTCCTCCCTCCTCTCCCCACTCCTCTCCTCCCCTCCTCTCCCCACTCCTCCCCTCCCTCTCCTCCTCTGTGCTATATACAATGTGCTCCCTGCTGCTGGACTGTAAACAATGTCCAAACTGGATTGATTAAAGCTTCTTTCCCTACTAAAACCCATCTGTTGGGCCAATCACTCCCCCTTCCACTGCATCACCCAATCTGTGTCTCTGAGCTGTGTTTAATCCTGGGGCTTACATTAACAGAGCAGGCATGGAGTGGAGTTTCACTCGCCAGGAGCAGGACAGCACTTATTCGGATCCGCTTTGAAAGCAGTGGTTGGAGCCTCAGCCATCCACACAAGCCACAGCACCAGCCACCCTCACTGACTGAACTGTTGAATGAAGTATTTCATAGCCCCGGCCTCCCCATTCCCAATATGTGCATTACTTGTTTGGTGCGGCATAAAGCAGCAAAATTTTGCCTTGTGCTAGCTGCATTCCGTTTCGTTTTATCATTGAAAAACTCCCCAGTCCTTAACGACTACAAGGCATACACATAACATTGATGCAGCCACCACATATGTTTGGGAAAATATGGAGAGAGTGGAAGTGAATACTCACAACATGGTAGTTGC
>NC_036838.1:55666312-55678116 GCF_002910315.2 Salvelinus sp. IW2-2015
CTTCAGTCATGCTACAATGTAAGAACATACTGTATATCACGCCCTTGTGTATAGCATTTTGTCAAAATTAATAAAAGCTTTTCTTTATCTCCCTATGTATCAATACAATCACAGTATGATGGCAAGCTCCATTTTGTGTCTTTCTGTCCGAGAATGTTCAGTGTGTCGCTGGTAATGAGCTCCATTTTGTGTCTTGTTCTGCTGAGATGTTCAGTGTGTCGCTGGTAATGAATAGCCTTGAGGTCATTAGGAAACACAAAGTAGTAGTGAGGCTGTACATCCAGGGAAACCGATTGAGAAGAAATAGGATGAGTAAATGAAAAGAGGGAGGGAAACAATAGGAGGATGGAGAGATGGGCCCCTCCTGGCTGAGAAACAGATGCCTGGGCTATATAGCTGCTGTTTGGCAGAGGACCACGTGGTGAGACACTGCCAATTAATTAAGCAACTTCTCTGTTCGCGCAACAAGAAGGCTTCCACTAATCTCTAGCAGAGCAAACACTGTCTGCTTGTCTTGCACTTTCTGGATGTGCTGATGGGAATGAGGAGGAGGAGAGGAGTGGGAGGTAGATTAGATGTCATCACCACCCATCACATGTCTGAACTGAAGTGAACTTTCCGGGCTGTTTGTGATGCACTGTGCTGAATGTTTTGGAAGCACTCCCGTTTCTCTCTGGCAAGACCAATACGGAGGCAGCACAGACCACTCTGTGTCATGTCGTCCTCTGACTCCCCCCCCCACAACACACCAACAACACCAACAACACCACAACACACCACCACAAACACACAACAGCAGTGGAACTAGGAATCCATTAAATAGAATCCTGGGAACACCATTGTTAAACACTGGCTAAAAATACGTGTTGTTTTCAGGCCTTTCTCTCTGGTGTTTTTTGTGATAATCCAGTAGTATTGCTGATAGAGTTTCTATATAGTAGTCTAAAAGGTTACTGTGTTTGTAACTACGGTACACCTGAGTACTCCACCGCAGACACCTGAGAGACCATCTTCTGACTTGGTTCAGGAGCCAATAGGAAGTGCTCAGTTATTCCTGTCAGGTGACATGGTCCTCAAAGAGAAACTCAGGGCCTTACTTGACCATATCACCATTGTCTCACGTCAGATGGCGTCGCTTCTTCCGCAACGCTTGTCTCTCAGTCGATCAATCAGTGCAGGCAATTCATTGACCAGTAGAGGGGTCAGCTCACAAACCCATTTTGCTGCTGCTTCACGTGGACAGTCTCTTTTACTGTTTAGTGTCTTACCTCTAAGGCTGTTAAGGGATGTTGACATGAAAGCCTTTTTAGGAAGAACATTACAGCCGGCCTTGTCCGAGTATGCAAACACAACGGAAAGTGTCAAAACTCCAGAGTGCTTTCTAGTTTGTTTAATCTCAATGTTTACCGTTGGACCTGAATAATGTGTGAGGAGTGCGGTGTGCGGCCCGAGCTGTAGAGCTGCCTGTCTGTCTGCCTTCCGCTGTGGTGGAGACACATTTCAGCAGTGCCACGCAATTGACAGGACATGGTTCAAATGACAAGGCTCTCAGGTTGCAGGCTGATGTCGATAGCAGATTGCCACTAAGCTGCCTCTTCTGGAGGGACGACCCAGGGAACGCGGCTGTACTTCCTGATTGACCGGTGTTGGTTGAATTATGTAGTAATAGTTCTAGGTATGGCTTTTAGCTGGGTATAAGCCACGTTAAGCCCAGTCAAGAACCACCTATGAAGATGTTCCACTAGTCACGGAATGTAGCACTTTTGTAAAGATAATTGCTTTGCTGTAGGTGCCAGTGGGTTAGTTTTCTTTAGATTTCTCACTGCCTATGTTATCGCATTTGTGTGGCACATTTTTTAGGTGGTGGTCCACATTTCCACAGGTAATGTCTTCAAATAGGTGCTGCTGTGAAATGTTCACCAAATGGTTCTGTTTTCATGCTCCTACATTGCTGTGGGAATTTCCTTTTGATTTCGTTACTGAATGTTTAATCATAAAGGAATTGAATAAGTTGGAAGAAAAGCACATAGAGAAACAGGAGAAAAAAGACTTTGATCAATCTAGATGAACAGGAGAGGGAAGCTGGAATAAACTAACTAACCCATGGTTCACACCCTATTGCCAGCTATAGGAAGGAACATGCTATTTTTCATGTTGTTTTCCATGTTCTACTTAATTTGGTTCCAGACATTTCCTCTACCAGTGACACCTTTCAAAACATGGCCAACCAGAAGATGGGGGTTAGATTTTCAGCCAGAATAAGAAACACATTCATCTCCAGTCTGCATACAGTATTTCCTCACTGGTATGTGTGTTGTTAGAATTATTCCCTTGATCCATGCTAATGGCTGGCTTTCCTCTTGCTTTTTTTCCTGTGAGAAATGAGAAAAGGTCAGTCTCACAATAAACCTTTCTGTGCCTTATCTTTCAACTCTGCTACCAACTAGTAATGAGAAAATAGGCTTAGGTATTTCTCTCAGCTATATGTCCCCTGGTGTAGTGATTACTGGAGACTGAGGCAGACAGACAGACAAAGACAGACAGACAGGCAGGCAGGCAGGCAGGCAGGCAGGCAGGCAGACAGACAGGACAGACAGGCAGACAGACAGACAGACAGACAGACAGACAGACAGACAGACAGACAGACAGACAGACAGGCAGGCAGGGCAGGCAGGCAGACAGGCAAGGCAGGCAGGCAGGCAGGCAGGCAGGCAGGCAGGCAGACAGACAGACAGACAGACAGACAGACAGACAGAACAGACAGACAGACAGACAGACAGACAGACAGACAGACAGACAGACAGACAGACAGACAGACAGACAGACAGACAGACAGACAGACAGACAGACAGACAGACAGACAGACAGACAGACAGACAGATACTGCTGGAGAGGGAGAAGTGGAAAAAAGAGAGGAGAGCCTGGGAGACAGCAGTAAGCAGTCCAAACTGCCCCATGCAGGAGTATACCGCCTTAGTATTCCTCTTTGTACCTTGTTACAGATTATATCTGATGAATACAAATCTACATACGCTAGATGTGTACACAGAGGAGGGCTGATTGCTATTTTATTAGACCTATTCAATGAGTTATATTGTGATGGAATAACAGCAGTGGTCCTAGACTTCAGTCTTGAATGTGATTTGAAGTGTTAGATGCCTCCAGATGGTGTTGAGACCAGATACAGTCAGCTTAAGAACAGTGCTGTCAACACACACTTCTATTTTCAGTCCTAGTCGCTAAAGTTCATTTACACGCCTCACTACCATTATCAGTACTGAGCTATAATGTTTCATGATGTGCATGTTCATCTCCAGTCAAGCTGGTAGGTTAATGACAGCTCCTTGTCAGACGTTAAACACTGATAAAAGCACAGCAAATATATTCCATTTCTTCCATTGACTTTCTTTTGACTCTAATGAGGCTATCTTTATTCTCCCTTGAAAATGGACCTCATCTCATCTGTCATGTTGCCTAATTCTTCTGACAGCTTACAATGATTGTTGCTTTTGGGCTAATATACATTTCAGCCCTCATTTTATGTTTATTTTACATGCACCAATGATTCGGCTGATATTCATTTTTCACCCCAAAAAAGTCTACCCAATAATCACCAACTCAGAAGGGAATCATGACACATCATACTTCAAAATATTGATCTTATTGTTCAATGTATAGACATTTATTTTAATTCCTGTCATTGCCAGTGAACAGTCATTATCGCTATAGCAACAACCATAGGCCTACACCACCCAGGTTCACTAGGCTTGTTCACATCTCATCTCACCTGTTTGTGTAATCAAATGCTACTGGCTATGATCTCCTCTCCCCTCCTTTCCACTCCCCTCTTCCCTCTCCTCTCCCCCCTCCTCCCCTCCTCTCCCCCCCCTCCCCTCCTCTCCTCCCTCCTCCCTCCTCTCCCACTCCTCCCCTCCTCTCCCCCCCTCCCCTCCTCTCCTCCCTCCTCCCTCCTCTCCCCACTCCTCTCCTCCCCTCCTCTCCCCACTCCTCCCCTCCCTCTCCTCCTCTGTGCTATATACAATGTGCTCCCTGCTGCTGGACTGTAAACAATGTCCAAACTGGAGATTGATTAAAGCTTCTTTCCCTACTAAAACCCATCTGTTGGGCCAATCAGCTCCCCTTCCACTGCATCACCCAATCTGTGTCTCTGAGCTGTGTTTAATCCTGGGGCTTACATTAACAGAGCAGGCATGGAGTGGAGTTTCACTCGCCAGGAGCAGGACAGCACTTATTCGGATCCGCTTTGAAAGCAGTGGTTGGAGCCTCAGCCATCCACACAAGCCACAGCACCAGCCACCCTCACTGACTGAACTGTTGAATGAAGTATTTCATAGCCCCGGCCTCCCCATTCCCAATATGTGCATTACTTGTTTTGGTGGGGCATTAAGCGGCAGCGCTTAGTAGAGAAGAATGTTAAGTATGGTTTTAAAGGGGATAGGGGATAAGAGGACTCTCTCTCTCTCGCTGTCTCTTAACCCCTCTCTCTCTCTCTTCTCTCTCTCTCTCTCTCTCTCTCTCTCTCTCTCTCTCTCTCTCTCTCTCTCTCTCTCTCTCTCTCTCTCTCTCTCTCTCTCTCTCTCTCTCTCTCTCTCTCTTCTCTCTCTCTCTCTCTCTCTCTTCTCTCTCTCTCTCTCTCTCTCTCTCTCTCCTCCCTCTCTTCTCTCTCTCCTCTCTCTCTCTCCTCTTCCGCTCTCTCTCTCTCTCTCCTCTCTCTCTCCTCTCTCTCTCTCTCTCTCTCTCTCCTCTCTCTCTCTCTCTCTCTCTCTCTCTCTCTCCTCTCCTCTCTCTTCTCCTCTCTCTCTTCTCTCTCTCTCTCTCTCTCTCTCTCTCTCTCTCTCTCTCTCTCTCTCTCGTCTCCTCTCTCTCTCTCTCTCTCTCTCTCTCTCTCTCTCTCTGCTCTCTCTCTCTCTCTCTCTCTCTCTCTTCTCCTCTCTCTCTCTCTCTTCTCTCTCTCTCCTCTCTCTCTCTTCTCGTCTCTCTAGGACTGTGGAGTATACTTTAATGAGCACTGGCCACCAGATCACAGTGCCTGCTCACTCAACCGAAGTCTGCCCAGGCTGAGCATACGGCTGCATTTGTAGAGACCACTACTACTCAGGATCCAAAATCGGCATATGAACATGTGGACTCAGATGAGGAAATGGTGCACCTGTTAGTGGGTTTTGATGGCATCTGCTCACAGGCGTGGGGTTAATTGACACACAGTGATTAGCTTACACCTCTCTTGATATCTATCTCACTGCCTGCACGTTGACAGCACACATGTTGCAATGCATATGTACAGTTGAAGTTGGAAGTTTACATACACCATAGCCAAATAAATTTAAACTCAGTTTTTCACAATTCCTGACATTGTAACCTAGTAAAAATTCCCTGTTTTAGGTCAGTTAGGATCACCCACTTTATTTAAGAATGTGAAATGTCAGAATAATAGTAGAGAGAATGACTTATTTTAGCTTTATTCTTTCATCACATTCCCTGTGGGTCAGAAGTTTACATACACTCAATTAGTATTTGGTAGCATTGCCTTTAAATTTCTTAACTTGGGTCAAACGTTTCGGTTAGCCTTCCACAAGCTTCCCACAATAAGTTGGGTGAATTGTGACCATTCCTCTGACAGAGCTGGTGTAACTGAGTCAGGTTTGTAGGCCTCCTTGCTCGCACACGCTTTTTCAGTCTGGCCAAAAATTTCTATAGGATTGAGGTCAGGGCTTTTGTGATGGCCACTCCAATACCTTACTTTGTGTCCTTAAGCCATTTTGCCACAGCTTTGGAAGTATGCTGTGCGGTCATTGTCCATTTGAAAGACGCCATTTGTGACCAAGTTTTAACTTCTGACTGATTCTTGAGATGTTGCTTCAATATATCCACATAATTTTCCTCCCTCTTGATGCCATCCTATTTGTGAAGTGCACCAGACTCCTGCAACAAACACTCCAGAACATGATGCTGCCACTCCCGTGCTTCACGGTTGGGATGGTGTTATTTGGCTTTCAAGCATCCCCCTTTTTCCTCCAAACATAACGATGGTCATTATGGCCAAGCAGGTCTATATTTGTTCATCAGACTAGAGGACATTTCTCCAAAAAGTACGATCTTTGTCCCCATGTGCAGTTGCAAACTTTAGTCTGGCTTTTTATGGTGGTTTTAGAGCAGTGGCTTCTTCCTTGCTGAGCGGCCTTTCAGGTTATGTCGATATAGGACTCGTTTTACTGTGGATATAGATACTTTTGTACCTGTTTCCTCCAGCATCTTCACAAGCCCTTTGCTGCTGGTGTCTGGGATTGATTTGCACTTTTCGCACCAAAGTACGTTCATCTCTAGGAGACAGAACGCGTCTCCTTCCAGAGCGGTATGATGGCTGCGTGGTCCCATGGTGTTTATACTTGCGTACTATTGTTTGTACAGATGAACGTGGTACCTTCAGGCGTTTGAAAATTGCTCCCAAGGATGAACCAGACTTGTGGAGGTCTACAATTAATTTTCTGAGGTCTTGGCTGATTTCTTTTGATTTTCCCATGATGTCAAGCAAAGAGGAACTGAGTTTGAAGGTCGGCCTTGAAATACATCCACAGGTACACCTCCAATTTACTCAAATGATGTCAATTAGCCTATCAGAAGCTTCTAAAGCCATGACATAATTTTCTGGAATTTTCCAATCTGTTTAAAGGCACAGTCAACTTAATGTATGTAAACTTCCACTGGAATTGTGGTACAGTGAATTGTTAGCGAAATAATCTGTGTGTAAACAATTGTTGGGAAAATTACTTGTGTCATGCACAAAGTAGATGTCCTAACCGACTTGCCAAAACTATAGTTTGTTAACAAGAAATTTGTGGAGTGGTTGAAAAACTAGTTTTAATGACTGCAACCTAAGTGTATTTAAACTTACGATTTCAACTGTATATAACAAAAATGGTGGGACCAACATTAATAATAGTAGTAGTGGAAATGGTGGGACCAACATTAATAATGGTAGTAGTGGAAATGGTGGGACCAACATTAATAATGTTAGTAGTGGAAATGGGATTATCATCAGGGCTGTGTTATGGAATGTTTTGGGTTCACTTGTTTTTAGATGGTTGTAAAATGTGATGACTTTTTTCTATTCGAATAAGGAGGGGGTATTGGCTTTACATGTGTTATTTGTAGTTTTTCTTTGCACTTCTTTGCACAATACAGGCTTGCAAAACTCTGCATGCAGTATTTTGATTGGATGTTGGTCCCATTTGGTAAATTAATTCTTAGAGAGCGGACCCCATACTATCCTGCCATATAGAGCAATTGGTTCTATAACTGATTGGAACATTTTGAACCAGATACTAATTGGAATTTCGATTTTAATGTTCCTTTTAATGGCATAGAATGCTCTTCTTGCTTTGTCCCTCAGCTCGTTCACAGCCATGTGAAAGATACCTGTGTTGCTGAGATTTAGTCCTMGATACGTGTYGTTTTTGGTGTGTTCTWATAGTACTGTGTCCAAATAGAATTTATGTCTGTGATCCTGATTTTCCGGACCTTTTTTGGAATATCATTATATATATATTTTTTTAGGTTAACKGTCAGAGCCCAGGTCTGACAGAACCTGTGATTAACGGTCAGAGCCCAGGTCTAACAGAACCTGTACAGATGATCTAGATGCTGCTGTAACTCCTCCTTAGTGGGAGACAGCAGCACCAGGCCATATGTATACAGCAGACACTTAGTGAGACCAGGTACTGCAGATTCTTCTAATGTTTTTGCCAATTCATTAATGTAGGTGTTAAATATTTTTTGGACTTATTGAGCAGCCCTGTTTCACTCCACATCCATGAGAGAAGAAGTCTGTTTGCTTGTTGCCAATTTTAACTGCACATTTGTTTTTATTGTACATTGATTAATAACATCATGTGTTTTCCCTCCAATACCACTTTCTATTAGTTTAGAAAAAAGACCTTTGTGCCAAATTGAATCAAATGCTTTCTTGAAGTCTACAAAACACGAGTAGATTGTGCCTTTGTTTTGGTTTACTTGTTGGTCAATTCGAGTGTGGAGGGTGGAAATGTGGTTTGTTGTATGATAATAAAAAATCTAATCTGGCTTCTGCTCAGGATGTTGTGATTATCAAGGAAATGACAAAATACAGCGGAGAATTTGACCCAAGTTGCTGTTAATGCAAATTCCACAAATGATTTGGGTCAAATTTGTCTTTATTTTTATAGATTGGTGTGATCAAATCCTTGGTTCCAAATATCGGGGAAAATACCTGCAGTGAGGATAATGTTGAAGACTTTGAGTATAGCCAATTTGAATTTGTCGTCTGTATCTCAGTGCTAGAGGCGTCACTACAGACCCTGGTTCGATCTCGGGCTGTATCACAACCGGCCGTGATCGGGAGTCCCATAGGGCGGTGCACAATTGGCCCAGCGTCGTCTGGGTTAGGGGAGGGTTTGGCCGGGGTAGGCCGTCATTGTAAATAGGAATTTGTTCTTAACTCACTTGCCTATTTAAATTAAAAAAATTAAAATTACTTAAATACCATCAGCACCACAGTCCATTTTTGTTGGAGAGTGCATAGTTTTTCCAATAATTCTTCTTCTGTAATTGGAGTATCCACAGGATTCTGATAGTCATTGACTGCTGATTCAAGGATTTGTACTTTTTCTTGTATATCTTTTTGTTCTGGGATCTTTGTTATATTGCTGTAGAGGTTTGCAAAGTGATTTCTCCACATATCCCCATTTTGGATAGCCAATTCCTCATGATGAGGTTTGTTTTAATTTATTCCAATTCTCCCAGAGGTGGTTTGATTCTATGGATTCCTCAGTTMCATCCAGCTGATTTCTAATGTGCTGTTCCTGTTTTATTCTTAAGGTGTGTTTGTATTGCTTCAGTGTTTCCCCGTATTGAAGGCCTATATTTTTGAGAGAGGTGTTAGTGGGCTTATTCTTATTCATATTTTTTAAACTGCATTGTTGGCTTGTAAGTAAGCATTTCACTGTAAGGTGTTGTATTCGGCGCATGTGACAAATAACATTTGATTTGATTGATTTGATGTTGTGTGAGGATGGTGGAGTTCTTGTGCCAAAAATAATGGTGTTACAAAAAAGGTCCAGTTCCCAGGACCACAAATACAAATTCCATCTAGACACCGTTGCCGTAGAGCACACAAAAAACGATACATTCCTCTGCCTAAACATCAGCGCCACAGGTCACTTCCACAAAGCTGTGATTGATCTGAGAGACAAGGCAAGAAGGACCTTCTATGCCATCAAAAGGAACATAACATTTGTCATAACAATTAGGATCTGGCTAAAAATACTTGAATCCATTGCCCTTTATGGTTGTGAGGTCACCAACCAATAATTCACAAAATGGGACAAACATCAAATTGAGACACCAAATTGCAGAATTCTGCAAAAATATCCCCTGTGTACAACGTAAACCACCAAATAATGGATGCAGAGCAGAATTAGGCCGATACCCGCTAATGATCAACATCCAGAAAGAACCGTTCAATTCTACATCCACCTAAATGGAAGCAATTCACAAACCTTCCATAACAAAGCCATCACCTACAGAGAAATAAACCTGGAGAAGAGCCCCCTAAGCAAGCCTGGGGCTCTGTTCACAAACACAAACAGAGCCCCAGGACAGCAACACAGTTAGACCCAACCAAATCATGAGAAAACAAGAAGATAATTACTTGACACATTGGAAGGAATTTACAAAAAAACAGAATACCTGACCACTGTGACTGACCCAAAATTAAGGAAATGTTTGACTATGTACAGACTCAGTGAGCATAGCCTTGATATTGAGAAAGTCCGCCGAAGGCATACCTGGCTCTCAAGAGAAGACACCGCCCCCCGTTATGTGGACACTGCCCACAAAATTAGGTGGATTACACAGACCCACAAATAATTTGAAAACAAATCAAATTTTGATAAACCAATATCTATTGGGTGAAATACCATACTGTGCCATCTAGAGTTGCAAAGGGTCGGAAACCTTCCGGTAAATTCCTGTAATCAAGTACGGTGCACTCTTCCATCACATGTACGGTGCACTCTTCCATCACATGTACAGTGCACTCTTCCATCACATGTACAGTGCACTCTTCCATCACATGTGCAGTGCACTCTTCCATCACATGTACAGTGCATTCTTCCATCACATGTACAGTGCACTCTTCCATCACATGTACAGTGCACTCTTCCATCACATGTNTCTTCCATCACATGTACAGTGCACTCTTCCATCACATGTACAGTGCACTCTTCCATCACATGTACAGCTGATTCTCAAGATCTTGCACACTAATGACATGCTATTGAGCCSACACTACTACACTGTCTGAGCCAAGGACTACATGCTTTCTGGTAAGTTTTGACTACAATACTGGGTGGGGTGAATATATTTTATATGACATACTTGATTTTTTTGTTAACTAGTAAATAGTAGCCTACAGCAAAGTGTGTTTAAATAATTTGTAACTTGTTAACAATTTCTGCTAGTTAGTTTTTGCTACCGTGTGGGTTTTAGCTTGCTTGAGCCTGCTAACTGAGAAGTGTTAATTCACCTGTTTCCATACATGTTTCCTCTTAAAACATTTATCTTACAATGGAGTTGTTTAATCTAACTGCTTAACTATTTATCTGTACATGGAATTGTATTTTTTATATTTTTTTACTAATTTTTTCTCTAATCTTTACAGGAAAATGCCACGGTCACTATCTGATGTGTGGAGACATTTCACTGCAGCAAATTTAGAAGGAAAAGCTGTGTACAATTGCAAATACTGTGCCAAATCATATGTGAAGAATGCAACAAAGATGCAGAATCATCTGGCCAAGTGCATAAAGTTCCCTCAGCGCTCACAACAAGCAACCTCTGACAAAAGTCCCTCTACTTCTATTCGAGGTGAAAATTATGAATCAGACACCTTATCGATAGCAACAGCTCATTGTCCTCCTGGAATCAAACGTTTTTTGACTCAATGGAGGAACATAGTCAGAGAAATGCTCATGAATGTCTTGCTCGAGATGTGTATGCAACTGGTTCACCTCTGATGCTCACAGGCAATGTGTATTGGAAGAGATTTCTRAATGKTCTTCGCCCAGCATACACCCCTCCAACCAGACATGCTTTATCTACTCATTTGCTGGATGCAGAGTTCAACAGAGTTYAAGTGAAAGAATCATCTCTGATGGGTGGTTGAATGTTCGTGAGCAAGGAATAATTAACTACATCATCTCCACCCCTCAACCAGTATTCTACAAGAGCACAGACACAAGGGACAACAGACACACCGGTCTCTACATTGCAGATGAGCTGAAGGCAGTCGTCAATGACCTTGGACCACAGAAGGTATTTGCACTGGTGACAGACAATGCTGYGAACATGAAGGCTGCTTGGTCTAAAGTGGAGGAGTCCTACCCTCACATCACACCYATTGGCTGTGCTGCTCATGCAYTGAATCTGTWCCTCAAGGACATCATGGCACTGAAAAATATGGACACACTCTACAAGAGAGCCAAGGAAATGGTTAGGTATGTGAAGGGTCATTTATTTACAATGACACCCGTTGGGGTGGTGTTGTCATCATGTTTGACAGTCTCCTGGAGTGGAAGGAGTCTCTCCAAGAAAGGGCCATATCACAGTCTGCCGATATGAACAGCCCCATCAAGAGGATCCTCCTGGATGATGTATTTTGGGAGAGAGTGGTAAGCAGCCTGAAACTCCTGAAACCTATAGCAGTAGCCGTTGCACAGATTGAGGGAGACAATGCCATCCTGTCTGAT
>NC_036838.1:55685786-55689025 GCF_002910315.2 Salvelinus sp. IW2-2015
CTGCATCGGAACAATTGTCCCAGATCTGTGCCTAGACACCAATCTGTCTCGAAAGCTCTGCGCGACAAATTCCTTCGGGACACTCAAGACTTGGTTTTTGGCTCTGACATGCATGCGAAGGTGAAACTGTCGGGACTTTATATCAGACAGTGTGTGTGCCTTATTCAGAATCATTTCCAATCAATTGAAATTTTACCACCGGTGGACTCCAATCAAGTGTAGAAACAAAGAGCCTCCAATTCAAAGTACTGCATTAGCAAAAAGTCGAATTACTATTTTTAGGAATTTTCTATTTTTTATTAAATTTGGCAAAGTTTCAAAAAACAGTTTTCGCTTTTTGTTCGTTTATGGGTTATTCTGTGTAGATTGATGAAGGAACATTTATTTGAATTCAATTTTAGAATAAGGTTGAAAATGTCAAGGTGTCTGAATAACATTTGTGTATAAGAATGTGGTCATTTAAAGGTGTGTGGTGATTGTGTTGTCTGTCTGTACTGATTATATAACGTTGTTGTGTGTGTTGTGGTTGTATATAATGGTGTCCATTTAAAGGTTGGTGTGATGTGTGTGTGTGTGGGTGTGTGTCTGGTCTGTTACTATATATAACGTTGATGTGTGGTGTGTTGTGTTTGTGTGATAAATGTGTGTGCATTTAAAGTGTGTGTTGTGTGTGTTGTGTTGTCTGTCTGTACTAATATAAAGTGATGTGTAGTGTGGGTGTGTGGTGTAAACTGATAGCGTGTGACCCAGCAGCAGAATGACCAGAGGCGCAGTGACGAAGCTCTGGTAATCCCGCCTCCAACACCTGATAGGACACGCCCTCTTCTGCAGGCAACCAACCGCCCTCCTCCACCAGACAACCACCCCTTTCCAGGGGGCACCCCCCTCTTCTGAAGCCCAGCCCCAGTCTTGCCGAAGACTCACAGCCGTCTGCCTCTTGTGGACGCTACCTCTCTCTGGCACCCCCCGCGAAATAGAAGACTTCGTCCCAACTGCTTGCCTGCTGGTTCATCTTGCTGCTGGGTCACACGCTACAGTACCACACACACACACACACACACACACTATATATAGTACAACAGACACACACACACACCACACACACCGTTAAACACACAACAGATACACACAACACACACACAACACACACACGCGGATAGAGAGTACATACAACACACACACAACACACCACACAACACACACCCCACACACCTGTAAAGACACACATTATATACACACAACACACACACACGTTATATATAGTACAGACAGACACACACACACACACACACCTTTAAATGGACACACATTATATACACAAATGTATTCAGACACCTTGACATTTTCAACCTTATTCTAAAATTGATTCAAATAAATGTTCTCATCAATCTACACAGAATAACCCATAACGACAAAGCGAAAACTGTTTTTTGAAAATTTGGCAAATTTAATAAAAAATAGAAAATTCCTAAAAAAGTATTCGGAACTTTTGCTATGAGACTTGAAATTGAGCTCTTGTTTCTACAACTTGATTGGAGTCCACCGGTGGTAAATTCAATTGATTGGAAATGATTTGAAAAGGCACACACCTGTCTATATAAAGTCCCACAGTTCACCTTGCATGTCAGAGCAAAAACCAAGTCTTGAGGTCGAAGGAATTGTCCGCAGAGCTTCGAGAAAGAATTGTGTCTAGGCACAGATCTGGGAACATTGATCCGAGCAGTTGCCATACCAGGCGCTGATGCAACCGGTCAGGATGCTCTCGATGGTGCTGCTGTAGAACTTTTTGAGGATCTGGGGACCCATGCCAAATCTATTCAGTCTCATGAGGGGGAAAAGGTTTTGTCGTGCCCTCTTCACGACTGTCTTGGTGTGTTTGACCATGATAGTTTGTTGGTGCTGTGGACACCAAGGAACTTGAAACTCGTGACCCGCTCCACTACAGAACCGTCGATGTGTCGTCAGCAAACTTAATGATGACTTAATGAACTTAATGTATTGCAGTCGTGGGTGAAAAGGGAGTACAGCAGGAAGCCCGTCAGGAAGTCCAGGATCCAGTTACAGAGGGAGATGTTCAGTTCCAGGGTCCTGAGCTTAGTGATGAGCTTTGAGGGCACTATGGTGTTGAACGCTGAGCTGTAGTCAATGAACAGCATTCTCACATAGGTGTTCCTTTTGTCCAAGTGTGAAAGGGCAGTGTGGAGTGCAATAGAGATTGCGTCATCTGTGGATCTGTTGTGGCAGTATGCGAATTGGAGTGGGTCTCATGCATGGTTCAGTGTTGTTTGTCTCAAAGCAAGCAAAGAAGGCATTTAGCTTGTCTGATAGGCTCCTGTCACTGGGCAGCTTGCGGCTGGGTTTCCCTTTGTAATCCGTAATGGTTTGCAAGCCCTGCCACATCCGACGTGTGTCAGAGCCGATGTAGTAGGATTCAACCGTAGTCCTGTATTGACACTTTGCCTGTTTGATGGATCGTCTGAGGCCATAGCGGGATTTCTTATATGCGTGCGGATTAGTGTCCCACTCCTGGAAAGCAGCAGCTCTAGCCTTTAGCTCAATGCAGATGTTGCCTGTAATCCATGGCTTCTGGTTTGGATATGTACGTACAAACACTGTGGGGACGACGTCATCGATACACTTATTGATGAAGCCAGTGACTGATAAGGTATACTCCTTAACACCATCGGACATGCTGGTAGAAATTAGGTGAAATGGATGTAAGTTTCCCTCGATTTAAGTCCCCGGCCACTAGGGGCGCCACTTCTGAGTGAGCATTCTCTGTTTGCTTGGGGCCTTACACAGCTTGTTGAATATGACACTCATCTAAATGAATTACCACCATCTAGATGAATCACTACCATCTAGATGGATTACCACCATCTAAATGAATTACACTCATCTAAATGAATTACCACCATCTAGATCAGGGGTGTCAAACATACGGCCCGCGGGCCGGAACCGGCCCCCAAGGAGGTTCGATCAGGCCCGCAGGATAATTTGAAAGTGGAAAAAATGCATAAAAGACATGGAATTAATATTTTTTATTCGCTGCAATTCATGGATTATCCGCTAAGGGGCGCACTCTTTCCATCAGAGTAGAAGACAAGCTGCATCACTGAGACAGACTGAAAACAGCAGACGGTATCAATGCGCCATCTGCTGCTTGTTACGACGTTGTTAATACCTTGGTCTCTACCTCTCCGCTACACCCTCATTAGCCAAAATGTCGTTATCCAAAC
>NC_036838.1:55689125-55698124 GCF_002910315.2 Salvelinus sp. IW2-2015
ACAAAACAGAACAGCACAAGTCTAAGCAGGATGGCAGGGTATCACAACAACTTACACACATCACACTGCTCACACCAATTAGGGATCAAATTCACACACACACACACACACACGTCCAACATTAGGGATTCAAATACACACATCACACACACCCACACCAAGAGGTTCTAATCATTACTGGATTAAATTTATTACATCACACACAAGCACCACTTTCACACACACACACGCACATTAGGTTATAAAATTATATTTGCCACACACACACACAATCAAACATTAGGGAACAAATACAAACACACACACCACACGGAACGTGCAATTAGCGTCGATCAATAGTACACACACACAAGGTCAACATTAGGGTATCATTATGAACACACATTTTCAAACACACACACACACATCACGTCAAAAATCATGTTGGAATGCATAATACGAATTTACACTATTCCACGCCGTTCATTCTTTAGGTCGTATCTAAACACTACAACACGCACACGGATGTCACAGTTTAGGGATGTGGATCCACACAAAGCTTTTCTTGCTGTTGTCCGACAATGCCCTGTCAACATTATGAACTAAAATCACAACACACCTTACACACACTGACACACACGGCTCCTTTAAAATAACCGATGCACCACGCAGCTGTTCCATGCGCACACAGGGCACATCATCACTCCACTTACGTCTCTTATCATTTTAGTGTCAAAATCTATCACCACACTTTAACATAAAAGATCTAACACACTAGACGTCAACATTAGGGATCAAATAACACACACTATCACGAGACGATAACATTAGGGGCATAATATTGCAACATCTACACTACACCGGCTTACACTTACACATCTTCGATATACATCTTTTAGCGTGATAAAATACGCACACAAACACACACTCACTAGAATCGTCAACATTAGTGATCAATTTTACTTGCACATCAGAACACGGACACACACCACGACAATCATTAGGTTTCAGAATTAGCTCCTAGTAGAATCAACATTGGTGATCCACGTTTGCCAACACACACACCAACCTCCAAAACACACAACGCACACCGCGTACAACATTGGTATCAAACTCTTACACACAGCCACATGGCACACACGTCAACACTAGGGACTAAAACATACCAAACAAATTTGCACACACACTTGTCCTCAAGCCATTAGGCGATCACATCACACAGCACATACACACACCTCCACAAACCACACGCGCACTACAGACGTCACACTAGGATCAATACACACAACACGCAGCGTCAAACAAATAGGGATCAAATACATCCACACAACGACAGCAATCGGATCTAACCCAGCGTCATCATCAGGATAAATCACACCTTCACACGCGCTCCATCACACAGACATCAATATTAGTGATCAAATCCACACACATGTACACACACTCACAAACACACATGCACACAAGATGTCAACATATAGAGGATCAAATATCTATTCACACCAAACACACAACGTCTTAAACATTAGGCGATCAAATTACACCACAGACACACAACACAGCAGACCTACACCAACTCTCAATTATTAGGGATCACATACACACCACACCACAAGTCAACATTAAGGGATCAAATATACACTTACACACGACGTAACAATTATGGTATCAAAATGCACATACACATACACGTCAACGATTAGGTAATCCAAAATGCACCACAACCACACACCACGTCACACATTAAGTATCAAATACACACACACACACCCTTTAGTCAACTTAAGAATCATTAATTACACAACACATCACAGAACCTCTTAGTCCCACATTAAGGGAATAAATACACCACACACACACCCACGTCAATTCATTAGGGCATCAAATGCACACATAAACACACACAACCACACCGCCCAGTTAGAGTCAACTATTGGTGATCGATATACACGACCCACACATCACTCCCACGTCAACATTAGGGATCAAAATACAGCGCAACCTACAGACGTCAACATTAGTTTTCAAAACACACATCACCTGTCATACAAATTAGGAGATCAAATTACAGTCACATTCATGATTGCTCTTCCACACACAAGTTCAATTAGGGATCAAATGCACACAATACCACACACCACTTCAATTCTATTGCCCAGCGAATTGGTCTTAACATTAGGTTCCGATCAAAAATACACACACACACACACGCCAACATTAAGAGCGATACGAAAGTTACATTCACTATCAATCACACGACGTCACATTTGATTAGGCGATCTAGATAAACACACAGGCACACGTCAACATTACAGGGATCCTAAATGCACACTACACACACACTCACTGTCAACATTAGGGATTTCAAATACACACACACACCAAACACACAAGACCGTCAAACTTTAGGGGTCAAATTAAACCACACACAACAGACGTACATTAGGGATCAAATACAAACACACTTACAACCAGTCATCCACCATTAGAGGATCAAGAACAGAGGAACACAGAACCTCAATTATTCATAAA
The DNA here is from genome assembly GCF_002910315.2 of Salvelinus sp. IW2-2015. Lineage (NCBI taxonomy): Eukaryota > Metazoa > Chordata > Actinopteri > Salmoniformes > Salmonidae > Salvelinus > Salvelinus sp. IW2-2015. The sequence goes on from NC_036838.1 coordinate 55,691,637, forward strand.
GGATCAATCACACTTACCAGAGCGTAACTTAGGCCGCGTCAAATAAACACACACACAGCGTCAAAGTTAGGGATCGGAAATTACACACACACAACACACAGACGTCAACGATTACGAATCAAGGAGGTATAATCAACAACCATCCACACACAGACAAACACATTCAGAACTACGTCACATTTAGTTGTACAAAAAATGAGCGCCTCACATAACCAATCACAGACCACACACATAGTAACTGAACAGTTGGTTGATTTCTGCTATTCTTTAAGAACACTTTAACATACCAAGATTTTTGACCACACTCACCAAAGGAGGATCGCACACACACACAAGTGACATCGTGGCGAAACATTAAGGATCAAATAAGCACACAGACAAATTTCACATAAAGATCCACAACCAACGATTCTTAACACACCGAACGTCAAGGTTATGGGGAAGATTGGATCAATTTATTGCGATCCACACACAACACCAGTGAAACGCTGTCAACATTTAGGGGATCAATTATACTATAACACACACAAATACGACCAATTGCACACCACACGACACACAGGCATCAACATTAGGATCAAAATACACACCTCACTCCACACACACACATACAGTGGGCCATCTAGCGCGAGTGCACTAAAGTGTACACCTCACACAGCACGTCAACAATTAGGGATTAGATGCACACACCCCACACAACAGCACGTCCAACCTTATAGGGTTCAATAAACACGAAGCCTCGGCCGCTTCCGTCTCCACACAAGACGTCCATTAGGGATAAATACACACACCCATGCCCCGCTACGCTCGGGCCACCCACAACACACAGACGCTAACACTTTAGGATCAAATATATTATTCCACACTTATATCACACACCAGATCATCTAGGGCAAACTAAGACTTTCACTTTATTTGTTTGATCAATGAGCGCGGACTAGCGATACACCCAGAAAAACACACCCACACACACCTTAAAACATAACAGCATCTATGACCCACTCACGCACCCTACAGCACACACGTCTTACATAAGGAATTCAAAATACACACAGACGGCAATTTAACATAAAGATCCACAAACGCTCACACAGACGTCAACATTAGGGATGCGACATTTAATGCACACCACTACACACAAGTCGTTCACGGACACCACTCCCCAGGGGGGATCTATAAATATATATTTATATACACACCCCCAGGCACTTAATCGCTTACGCAGACATCAAAATAGGCGATTTAATATGCACACTAAACATAGCACAGAGACGTAACATTAGGGTATCACATATACCACACACACACACAGCCACATTAGGGATCAAATAACACACACACCACGACCACCCACACATTCCCACGACACACACACACACCACACCACACTAAGAGACGCTCACATTAGAGATCAAAAATAACACATCACACAACAGTCAAATTAGGAAATCAAATTACACACACTCACACACACACAGACATCCAATCTAGGGATCAAAAATGGCACGACACTACACCAACAGCCACAGGACGTCAACATTATGAATCAAATGCCACCACACATGTCAATCGATCACATTTTAGGAATCAAATCACCCACACACCACATAAGCGAACAAACACACAGACATCCAATATTAGGGATCAAATACACACACACACACACCAACACAACCGTCAACCTGATTAGCGGATCAAAATGCACCAATATACAGCACACACACAACACACAACACACACAAATACGTCAACATTAGGATCAAATATACCCACAACACAAGACGTCTTAACATTTGGATCAACATGAACATCTTTCTTATCACAACCCCACACACAACACACACACACACGTAACATTAGGTAATACAAATGCAGTCACACACACACACACGCAAACTTATTTAGTATCAAATACATCACACACACACGTCAACATTATAAATCCACATTATGCAACACACGACTATTCACAGTTCAACATTACCGGGTCAATACACACACACACACAACACCACACACCAAACACACTTTCGAGCCAACATTAGGGTCAAATACACAACACACCAACACACACACGTCACACATTAGGGATCCAAATATCACCACAACACAACACACACAGGCGAAACACACCCACAGACGCATCTGTCAATTTTTGTGGTCATATAACACACATACACAATCACAATGACGTCAACATTAGGTCGATGCAAATATCCAATTACACACAGAACGTCACATTATGGATCAAATTGTCACATACACACACACGTTCAACATTAGGTATCAAAATGCACACACACACACACACGTCAAACATTAATATCAACATACAACACACACACAAGCACGTCAACATTAACGAATCAAATACACACCAACAGAACGTCAACATTAGGCGAAAAAATACGCACACAAAACACACACGTCAAACATGAGAGGGATCAAACACAACACAACATGTAGGGATGTAGATATTGCACACACACACACACCACACGTACACAACACATGATGGCAGAGACAAATACGAACACACAACAACACAAGACGTCAACATGTAGGGTATTACACAACACAACATGTACACACATCACTATCACAGTCAACACACTAATAGGGGATCATTAACTACACAACACCCACACACGTCAACATTAGGGATCAAATACACACACACACAACCACGTCAACATTAGGGATCAAATACACACACACACACACCACCACAACAACAATCTATACACACACACCAGCTACACCAACACACCAACACACAACCAGACCACAGGTTCAACATTATGGATAAAATAAAAAACACTACACACAAACAGCACACACACAGCACCCAGACACGACATCATTAAGGTATAAAACACACCCACTTACTCACCCAACCATTAAGGGATACAAATACACACACACAGCATCCACGTGGAACGTCACATTAGTGAGTCAAAAATAACACACACACAGGTCAACATATTAGGCGATCAATAAACAACAAGCACACACACACTTTCACAATCACGTCTCAATCATGTATCTACATCACACCAGACGGTCACTTTTAGGGAATCTAAGACACACACACGCACACCACGTCAACATTAGGGATAGACATACACACACACAGTACGTATTGTGTCAATACTATATGATAAATTATACCACCACACATTCAAGCGACACTGACACAGCAGCAGCTTTAAAACATAAAGAGATCACGATACCAACCAACACCGACATCCACAACACCACACAACTGTCTATCCATTAAGGGATCACATACACACACACTTTAACATTATATATCCACACAACAGAGCGTCAACATTTAGGGGACTCGACAATAATTATGACAACACTACACACCAGACGATTTAACTTATTAGGGATTCAAATACAACTACCACCACACACTCACACACACGATAAAACATTAGGGGTACAAATATCGCACACGAACAACAAGCACGTCACAGATGTCCACATTTAGTGATCATCCCCAACGTAACACTGACGCTCACACCATGACAACACTTAGGTTTCCAATACCACCAGAGGTCAACTTAGGGATCACAACCACTAGCACACCACACACTCACAAACACACCGGGACGCACACAGACGTCAACATTGGTTCTTTAAAACCTACACACACAGCACACACTACACGCCTCCAAACACTTAGCCGCGAACTATCAAACATAACAACAAACCAACACTTCACATTAGGGAATCACACTACACACACGACACACACACACACACACACACACACATTTTACAATTGACTATGTTTGACCTTCACACAAGGCCAGCACTACACCACACCACAGCGGAGCGACGGCGGCAGATTATCCACCACAGCATTCTAGGACACAACACACACACCACACACACACACAGCTACCCACACCCAGACCGTCAACAACTCCTAGGGATCAAAAATACATCACTACACCCGCCAGACCTGTTCAAAAGGCTAATTAGGAAATCCACTAAAACGATACATTATGCTCTCGATAGAGGCGCGAAATCACACACAGACGTCATCATTAGAGATCCCGTGATCAAATTACCAATCACACACATTTTGTCCGCGCTTCTTTATCACACAGAGACAATCCAATATTAGTGATCAAAATATCCCACACACATTATCTATCACTAACTCTACATATACACGATCTATTTGCCAACAGAATGTTACAGGACATTCTCAGGGAATCAAGATAACACAACATTACCCCCGCACACACACACACGACAGTTGACAGTAGGGATCAACTACCACAACACACAACACACAACAACAACACACACGTTCAACATTAGGGTATCCAACACACACACAATACCACCGCATCATGCCGGCGCTCTCGGATCACAACACACATAGATTCGCCGTGTTCACACAACCAGAACATCATCCAAACACACTTACACACACACTTGCACACACACATCAGCCATTCACACACACATTCACACACCACACAACACACAGAACAGAAGACAGACATCACATTACGGGATCAAATTTACAACGCACACACAGACGTCAAACATTCGGGGATCAAATCCTGTTTGGAAGTCCTCTAAGATACCCTGACGTGTTGACATCTACGAAGAAAACTAAGAGGCGGGAATTGGATTCTTACTTCTGTGAGCTTAGAATATAGCCAACTAGGTTTCAAAATAGGTCGAAACTCTGTACCTATTCATCCTCGCATAAAGGGTAGCTGAAAGGCAAATAATGAATTGGCGTCTCAGTGTGATGGCTCAGTGTCGGATGGCTGAGTGTGATGGCTGGTCATTATACGTGATTCAGGAAAAGATACAACAGCTTCAATGGTTGTCTGCTTACTGGTAATCACAGCTCACTCCCTGTGTTTTCCACGTACTGTGCAGATAGAAAACATGTTTACTCTTGCGGCGGCATTGAACGTGTCATTAGTGTGTTGTACTTTATCTCTAACTCTACACCAGGAGGTTTTATAGTGACCACCTGACCAGGGAAAACACTCTGACCAGGGAAAACACTCTGACCAGGGAAAACACTCTGACCAGGGAAAACACTYTGATCTGGGGAAATATTCTGACCAGGTGAACCTTTTTTGAGATTGTGACTCGCACAGAGATCTTAATTGAGTTTTGCATGTCACTTCTCTCATGAGAAGTTTTATGAAAATAAAGTTATTCAAATTTGAATTGGTTTGAAGATATGAGAACACCCCTCTTGCTTTGCTCACCTGTGCCGTGTTTCTTCCCCGTGAATTGTGGCCCCAGGCGGGGCGGGCTCCTAGAGCASGTGTTCAGAGCGGACTGCCTTCCAGGCTCCTGCCATCAGGCCTGTCTTTCTGGCTCTCTGTGGCCCCCAGCTCGGCCCTGGCTCCTGCCGAGGAAGAGAGAGATGAAAGCATGCGACCAAAGTACTTTGCTTTTTAATAATAGCACATCATTTGACAAGCTCACTTCGATAGTCCTACCAAAACTTGGTGAATATTAGTTTTAATCCTCAGCTTGTTCTTTCACTTTTCATGCGCCTTGGTTGCAAAGCGAGGTAGCGATTTAGTATTCTTTTCCTTCTGCGCTGTGGTGTCATACACAGGGTTTGTAAAGCAGTCCAGCAAGCCACTCTAAACACAGGAAGGGCCAGTGTGTTATACTCACACCGTTACAAACATACACCTGATACACAGGATGGGCTAAGTGTTGGGTTTTATTGTACAGTGTTGGACCTGTGGGTTTTATTGTACAGTGTTGGACCTGTGGGTTTTATTGTACAGTGTTGGACCTGTGGGTTTTATTGTACAGTGTGGAATCCACAGGTTTATAGAAAACAGTAAATAGGTTTCCTTGGAACCACAGTGAGACATAACAGCACATATTCCCCACGTGCTGAAGTGGTATGCTGTCTGTATTAGTGTTTCCCATCTGAAAACTGGGAACTAGATTTGGGTCTTAGAGGATTAAACTCAATGACTATGCCACAGCCATTTTCTCAGATCTGTGAACATAACACCCAACCCTCTCTCGGTATTGCTCCCGTAGGAATCTCCAATACATTCCAGGGCTCATCTAAATGAGACCTTGGTCTCGGTATGACTMCCTGGTCAAATAAATACATTGCAGTGTAATCCCTCTACCCCCCCTTTCCTAGAGGCAGTATTGTAAGGATGGTGCAGAGCCATGTGGGCAGAGAGAGAGAGAGAGATAGTTACACACCACACAGCTTCTCTCCAACAACACCTTGTTACTGTCACACAGTCTAACTGCCACTATAAATCAACCACACAGAACACATACTCATCCCTTTAGAACACAGAACACACATGCAGTGTAATCCCTCTACCCCCCCTTTCCTAGAGGCAGTATTGTAAGGATGGTGCAGAGCCATGTGGGCAGAGAGAGAGAGAGAGATAGTTACACACCACACAGCTTCTCTCCAACAACACCTTGTTACTGTCACACAGTCTAAC
>NC_036838.1:55702665-55723910 GCF_002910315.2 Salvelinus sp. IW2-2015
CACACAGGCACACAACAGCTACAGTAGACACACCACACCAGACAGTAGTTCTCATGAGGTTAGACACATGTACTGTATGTATGGGTGAAGAGGCAAAACATTTAGCAGAGATGGTTGTAATATCTTCCCAGAGAATATCTACAGAATAGAGCTTTGTGCTGCAAGTTCATCAGCATAGTCACGGTCAGAAAGGAGACTATGCAGATTGTCACTGCAGCATCAGCTCAATTGCCTTGAACCTTGAAAGATTTCTATCCTACTTTACTGTATACACTGAGTGGACAAAACATTAAGAACAACTTGCTGATATAAAGTTGCACCCCCTTTTGCCCTCAGAACAGCCTCTATTAGTTGGGGTATGGACTACAAGGTGTCAAAAGCGTTCCACAGGGATGCTGGCCCATGTTGACTCCAATGCTTCCCACAGTTGTCAAGTTGGCTGGATGTCTTTTGGGTGGTGGACCATTTTTGATACACACGGGAAACTGTTGAGCTTGAAAACCCAGCAGCGTTGCGATTCTTGCCACTAACCGGTGAGCATGGCAGCTACTCCCATACCCCGTTCAAAGGCACTTAAATATTTTGTCTTGCCCATTTATCCTCTGATTGGCACACATACACAATCCATGTCTCAATTGTCTTGAGGCTTAAAAATCCTTCTTTATCTTGTCTTCTCCCCTTCATTTACATTGATTTGAAGTGAATTTTAACAAGTGACATCAATAAGGAATCATAGCTTTCACCTGGATTCACCTGGTCAGTCTATGTCATGGAAAGAGCAGGTGTTCTTAATGTTTTGTACACTCAGTGTATAATAGCCATGTTTGTCTTTCTCACAGGGAAAGACACATTTTGTCAAACTAATATGGAAATCTTAATGAAAGATTCTGCTACACCCTTCTTGTTTTCAGTTGCATAACATTCCCTGAATCTTTGAGACCATRTAGTAAAGTTACACCATGACCAGAATACTGTTTAAGACTCTGTGGAAGGCACCATGGTTTTTAATCTGTATGCTAAATATGCATACATGCAAAGATAAACATGCGTTTTTTGCTGTGTCACTGTAGAGGAATTACACCCAGTCATTGATGTGGTCTGTTAGTTCAGAATAGCGCGGCCCACCCACAACCACTGACCTACAACTCATTAGCTCTAATGGAGTCAGTCCATTTAATACATTCTGTCTGGCATGACTGACAACCAGACCCTGGCGACAAAGACAATCCACCATCTGCAGCTCGGGAAACAACCCCCCTCCTCCCCCCCTTCCCTGAAAACGTTTGCTTCATTCATATGGTAAAAGTCACACAGTGCCTCTGGTAACCTGAGCCTGTCTGCCCGGCTCCCATTCAGAGCCGTCGGGAGTAGAGTGAGCTGTGGCCCCGATGTCTTTATCTGAGGGCCACCTCTGGGCTTTGAATGACGTGCTGCTCAGTGCGTTGCTGTGGGCATTCTTGCGGAACTGCTCACAGCAGGTATGAAGCATCGCATTGTGCTGGCCTAGAGCCTGACATACGTACACTCTTAGAAAAAAGGTCATATCTAGAACCTAAAAGGGTTCTTCAGCTGTCCCCATAGGAGAATCCTTTGAAGAACCCTTTTTGGTTCCAGGTAGAACCCCTTAAAAAGTTTCACGTTTTAAAGTAAGTAAGCATAATATATTGAGGGTCAGTCAGTTCTTGTACCATATTTACAATGTGCAGGGATACTRGCACGATAGAGGCAGATACTGTATGTATAGGGGTAAGGTGACTAGTATCAGGATATATGATAAAGCGAGTAGCAGCAGCGTATATGATGATTGTATGTGAGTGGGTGTGTGTAGAGGCAGGCCTGTTGAGTGCGTGTGTAGGGCCCTGTGAGTGCGTGTGTAGGGCCCTGTGAGTGCGTGTGTAGGGCCCTGTGAGTGCGTGTGTAGGGCCCTGTGAGTGTGCACAGAGAGTGTAAAAATAAAATACAAGGGTAACTCAGATAGTTATCATAGTTAGGGGCTCCTGAGTGGCACTGCGGTCTAAGGCACTGCATCTCAGTGCTAGAGGTGTCATTACAGACCCTGATTCGATTCCAGGCTGTATCACAACCGGCCGTGACTGGGAGTCCCATAGGGTGGCGCACAATTGGCCCAGCATCATCCGGGTTTGGGTTTGGCCGGGGTAGCCCATCATTGTAAATAAGAATTTGTTCCTAACTGACTTGCCTAGTTAAATAAAGGTGAAATAGTTTCATGCTGTTTGAGACTGATGACTGTTCTCTTTTTCAAAGTGACTGACCAAGAGATACTGTATATTGCAATGCTTCATGAAGGTTTGGCAGATGCTAGACAACATATGTTTTATCCTAATCAGTGAATCAGTCCGTGATAATGGTTTCAACACAACATTCCTGGGGTGTGATCATTTATTTCTGATTCCTCCCCTCCTAATGCTCCCATTGGGGAAACTTTCCTGGAGAACTGAACCCACTGTAAAGTGTGCTACACACACACACACACACGTCACACATACACACAGACACACGTCACACACACACACGTCACACATACAAAACACCAGGTGACACTGTAGGAGGGGAGATTATGAATTGGTATGAGAGAATGATCGCTGTAACCTCATCAGTCTTCACTGGTGGGTCAAATGTTCCATTGGTCAATGCCACTTTATGCAATAACTGTGTCAGCTCTTTTCTCACCACACTACCTGACCAGGAATGAAGCTGGGTCATAGTAATACACTAGGATTCTAACAAAATGACTGGCCCTAGTCGAGAGATTCAATTGTCTACTCATAGGCTTAATCAGCTTGTGTACGAGACTGACCATGCTCAGACAACAATGCCAGGTTCAAAACAGGACTGGAGAAGAAATAACTATGTTAAACCAGGTGAAAAGCTTCCGCTCTGAATGGATCAACTCTACTGTGGTAACACTTGTTCTTTTGAATGTACATCTCAATTAGGTGTCCACTCTGAAGATGGTCTGGTGGGACGACACTGTGGTCTGTTAGAACCTGAGATACATTTGCATGTCTTTAAGGCCCAGTGCAGTCAAAAACGTGATTTTCCTTTGTTTTATATATACTATAAGTATGTGGACACCACCTCAAGTTAGTGGATTCGGCTATTTCAGTCACACCCGTTACTGACAGGTGTATACAATTCAGCACACAGCCATCCAATCTAAAATAGACAAACATTGGCAGTAGAATGGCCTTACCGAAGAGCTCAGTGACTTTCAACGTGGCACYGTCATAGGATGCCACCTTTCCAACAAGTCAGTTGGTCAAATATCTGCCCTGCTAGAATTGCCCCGGTCAACTGTAAGTGCTGTTAKTGTGAAGTGGAAACGTCTAGGAGCAACAACAGCTAGGCGCAAAGTGTTAGGCCACACAAGCTCAACGAACGGGACCGCAGAGTGCTGAAGTGYGTAAAAAAATCGTCTGTCCTCGATTGGCTGGAGCGGTGTAAAGCTCGCTGACGTTGGACTCTGGAGCAGTTGAAATGCGTTCTCTGGAGTGATGAATCATSCTTCACAATCTGTCAGTCCAAGGGACGAATCTGGAAACATACTTTTGGTCATGTAGTGTATATTTCCCCACTGAGGTTGGAATAATACTGTGAAAATGATGACAATGCCTGTTTGAAAAGAGCTGTTTGAAAAGACCACGTGAAATTTCAGCCTGTTTTGATGRGATGGACTTTTTGCCTGGCTGGTGACCTCACCAGGCGGTAAATTAGTTAATAAACCAACAAGAGAGTTCCAAACCTCTGCCAATAACAGCTATTTTTCAGTTTTTTCTTTTTGACAAATTGAATTGAAAACCATCACAGTAAGCTATTTAATTGTTACCCAGAAATGATTTGATATTGAGATAGAAATGGCTACATTTGACATTTTTTAAGAAGGTCTGCCAGGCTTGGCTTTAGACGCAGACAGGGGACTTAGTCATCTGAGTGATTGTMATTACATCATTAAAATAAGTTTTGGCACATTACTTTAACTTGACCCTGATTATAAAAGGAGAAGTAAACAAATACTTTTACTGAATCGGAGAAAGGAATAATGAGGAATTACCATTGGCACAACCAAACCCAAAACTAAAGCTGTTTTGAAATTGTAGGATAACGAATCGAGACCCCTACCTGTGTATTTCTCAATGTGTGTAAAAGTCATAATTATTTCAGCCTTACAGATTTAGGAGATTAATTTGCGACAGTTTGCTACAGCAGGAAATGTATCCTACAGCAACAGGAAATGTGAATGATTTTTTGTAAGGGTTGATYAYWTTTTWWATTTTATTTCACCTTTATTTAACCAGGTAGGCTAGTTGAGAACAAGTTCTCATTTGCAACTGCGACCTGGCCAAGATAAAGCATAGCAATTCGAAGCATACAACACAGATTTACACATGGAATAAACAAAACATACAGTCAATAATAAAAAATAAAAAGTCTATATACAGTGAGTGCAAATGAGGTAAGATAAGGGAGTTAGGGCAATAAATAGGCCATGGTGGCGAAGTAATTACAATATAGCAATTAAACACTGGAATGGTAGATGTGCAGAAGATGAATGTGCAAGTAGAGATACTGGGGTGCAAAGGAGCAAGATAAATAAGTAAATACAGTATGGGGATGAGGTAGATAGATGGGCTGTTTACAGATGGGCTATGTACAGGTGCAGTGATCTGTGAGCTGGTCTGACAGCTGGTGCTTAAAGCTAGTGAGGGAGATATGAGTCTCCAGCTTCAGTGATTTTTGCAGTTYGTTCCAGTCATTGGCAGCAGAGAACTGGAAGGAAAGGCGACCAAAGGAGGAATTGGCTTTGGGGGTGACCGGTGAGATATACCTGCTCGTGCGCGTGCTACAAGTGGGAGCTGCTATGGTGACCAGTGAGCTGAGATAAAGCGGGGCTTTACCTAGCAGAGACTTGTAGATAACCTGTAGCCAGTGGGTTTTGGCGACGAGTATGAAGCGAGGGCCAACCAACGAGAGCGTACAGGTAGCCTGTTTTGTAGTGTGTTTTGTGGCTGATTGTTCCTGTTCGTGTGTTCATGTGGTCTGTGTTCACTAGTTCGGGACTAGCGTCTTCGGTTCTTTCTGTCAGTTTGTTGTTTTTGTTCGTTGTTTAAATAGCCTATTAAAATATGGATTATCATCACGCTGCAGTTTGGTCCTCCTCTCTTTCACCCGAAGACAGCCRTTACAAAACGGGATTCTGTTTTCTCCATTGTGAAGCCAAACCCTGGACAAGAACGCAGGAGAACTGACTGCATCAGGCAGGAGAACAAAATGAAAGTCCTGGGGAGAATCTCAATTGGATTTTCTTGATTCCTGGCGTCCTCCCCTCTGTCCTCTCCTTGCCTCCATTCGAAAAGATCAAAGGTAATTGAGGAGAGGAAACGTGGGAACAAATGCTCTTGTATGAAATGAAACTCTCCTTCTGTAGTGCGTCATATGACAACCGCAAATGACTTTTACAGAGGTGGAATCCCAAAATACACGTGCTTAGTGGTAAAAATAAATGTAGCTAGTTGTGCAAGACATTTTCCAGAGAAAAGTAGCATATGGTTTTTAACTGTTTGCATGCTTTTCTCATCCAAGAAAACAACAGCCGTTTCAAAGGGAGTGTGGGAGATTTTAAAACTCTTCCAAGATCGGATACACCTGAGCAATCGGGGATAGGATCAAACTCCTCCGTTCACCTATTTAACAAATTGACACTCCAGTTGGCGACCAGTTATCGGTTTTCGCGTCACGGAGGAGAGGGGGACGGAGGAGTCTAAGACAGGACAGACTTTTGCCCTATTGAGAATTTCCCCAGATTTCACCAACAAGTAGAACATGCTCCTTGATCATTATTCTTTTGTTGTCTGTGGCTCAACAATCCATCAACCATTCAGACAAGAGTTTATCATGTGACATCAACATCCTGGACTTCCTGACAAGCTGCCCCCAGGTGGTGAGGGTAGGCAACAACACATCTGCCACATTGGGGCGGCAGGTAGCCTAGTGGTCAGAGCGTTGGACTAGTAACCGAAAGGGATCGAATCCCTGAGCTGACGAGGGTAAAAAAATCTGTCGTTCTACCCCTGAACAAGGCAGTTTAACCCACTGTTCCTAGGCCGTCATTGAAAATAAGAATTTGTTCTTAAACTGACTTGCCTAGATAAATAAAGGTAAAAAATCTAATAAAAATTGACCCTCAACACGGGGGCGCCTCAGGGGACCATGCTTAGTCCCCCTGCACTCCCTGTATACCCACAACTGCGTGGCCATGCAGAACTCCAACACYATCATTTAGTTTGCTGACGACACGACTGTAGTAGGCCTGATCACCAACTAYCAGAGACCTGTCAGTGCCAGGACAACAACCTCTCCCTCAATGTCAGCAAGACAATGGAGCTGATCGTGGACTGCAGGAAACGGAGGAGCGAGCACCCTCCATTTACATTGATGGGGCTGGGGTGGAGTAGGTTGAGAGCTGCAAGTTCCTCAGTGTCCACATCACTAAGGATCTATCATGGTCCACACACACCAACACAGTTGTGAAGAGGGCACAGCAATGCCTCTTTCTTCTGAAAAGATTTGGYATGGGCCCTCAGATCCTCAAAGTTCTACAGCTGCACCATTGAGAACATCTTGACTGGCTGCCTGCTTGGTATGGCAACTGCTTAGCGTCCGGCCGCAAGGTGCTACAGATGGTAGTGCAGTACAACAGTGCAACACTGGGTCCAAGCTACCTGCTATCCAGGACCTCTATACCAAGAGATGTCAGAGGAACGCCCTAAACATTTTCAAAGACTCCAGCCACCCTGGTCATAGACTGTTCTCTCTGCTACCGCACGGTAAGCGGTACCGAAGCACCAAGTCTGGAACCAACAGGACCCTGAACAGCTTCTACCCCCCCCAAGCCATAAGACTGTTAAATAGTTAGTACAGGTAACTATATGGTTAACCTTTTAACTATCTGCATTGACCATTTTTGSACTAACTTTTTTGACTCACGGCTGCTACTGTTTATTATCTGTCACTTTATTCCTAGTTATATGTACATATCTACCTCAGTTTCCTCGTACCCCTGCACACCGACTCGGTACTAGTACCCCTTGTATATAGCCAAGTTAGCGTTACTCATTGTGTATTTATTATTACTTTTATTATTACGTGTTTTACTTTTCTATTATTTCTCTATTTTATTTTTCTCTGCATTGTTGGGAAGAGGCCCGTAAGTAAGCATTTCACTGTTAGTCTACACCTGTTGTTTACGAAGCGTGTAATGACTACAATGCCATTTTATTTGACATGTGGAAGAGAATTCTAGATTCCTATTGTTGTGGTGTGCTGCTGCTCCTACTGCTCTGCTTTTAAGACAAGGTAATATATTTAGTTGACAGTTTTATTTCTCCTACCATAACTCACACAAGTAATACGACGTACAATTTAAATACAATGATGTTTGCTTGGCGTTTATCCTAGACAAATGYATTTACACGAGCAATGATATGGATGAATTTCAACCAAGAATGGTATGTTATCACAAACGGCTTCACCTTTTAACAAGGACTGAAGCAAAACAGCTAATCTCAACTGAAGCCCTGATTTGGAAAACTGTATTTATACCCGCTCCAGCTTGTCCAGGAGTTGGGAAATTGAGTTGACTTTCCTTTGCCCTCTGGTGATTTATTGAGTCTGAACATTCTAAGAACGATAATAGCATGCAATTGAAGCATACCGTTCACCATTTTCTTGACAACCGTCTTGTTTTATCTAGTTGGGGCGAAAGGCATGATAACTCTGTGGGAAATCATCTTAAATATGACAATTCCAGAGAGTGAAATTGGCAGGATGTTTTGATTCAGTGCAGATGTGTGAGAGTGGAGGAAGGAGAACGGCGTCTGGGCCTGCTGCAGGCCAAAGAGGACCTGTAGTAATCAGCTGCAGGACAGCTCTGTGTTCCAGCACACTGGCTCTGGCTGTTGTCTTGTGGAAGTGGGCTGTAGTCCAGTGCATCTGCAGATCTCACAGATTGAGCCATTATTTACTATTCCATTCAGAATACCAAGAAACCAAAATCAACAAATGSGATTGTGAAGACCTGAAGATGATGTGCAGAGCAAGTTTAGAAATATCTCAGACAATAAAACAGGCCTGCATTTTGCTGTCTACTGCAAGACAGTTGTGGTGTGCAATAAAATAAAAGTTTGATGAAATCTATAATTTGGTAGACCTAAGAAAACAGGCATCAGAATAAACACCTGTATCTTTCCTTCTGCCATTTGTCCTTAGATGTTTTAGTGTTGAAAACACAATTCAGCAATAAAGAAAAATGAAGCAGGAGTGTACCAGAAACTAGTATGGAGCTGGAGTTTGACTAGGACAGTTTCATTAGTCACTGATGGCTGTGTTTGGTGTCTGTGCCGGGACGGAACACAGCTGACCCTGTCTCCGTACACACTGTCACTTTATWCACATTAGCCTCCCTGGAACACATCTGTCAACAAGAGGACAACCAATAACTACAACCATAATAATACTGAGCAAAACACATGCAAGGCTTTGTTTTTCTGCTGTAAGTTATATGTTTACATCAGTAACTAGATGGTTAAGATTTAAAGATTAGTACAGATTGTTCCATCCCCCACCCCCCTGGCATCATCATGTCTTCCTCTCCTGTCCCTATGCCTAGGTAGGAAARACATCAGTGTGCAGAAGTGTAGCAACTCTCTAGCACATTGTTCTGCTCAACTAAAACAAATGGTAACAAATATTTTGTCAACATGAATTTAGTTGGTAGATGTGCTCCAGTTTAACCTAATGGAAAGAGTCTTCGCAAAAATAAAATGTCTCTCATGTCATTCCACTGAATGATGTCAATTAAGTAAAAAAGGCAGAGAGCATCCTGTATCTCACAGCCAATACTGTAGTGTATTTTAAAGTGAATATGGCTTTAAATGGCAGCCATGAGGCCACTTTAGGCCCATTCAAGTCCAGCTAGGTCACAATGTTTTGCTTTGAAATTATGGAGGTTCCATCTGTTTACACCTTTGTTTCCTCTGTGTGTCTCTGTGGTTTGAATTGGCAGTCAGTCGGCGGCTTCAAAGAGTCTGTCCCAGATTGCATGTAGCTTTATGACTGTGAGCCGTGTCGGGAGGAAAGCATTGTTTGTTATGGTCTCCCTCTCGCCCCCAGAGTTGCAGAATGTGTTAAATGGTATTGCTCTAGTTTAAAGGTAAGTCATGAGTGGCTAAAAAAAGCAGTGTGACCTTCATGCTGCCTCCAAGTGGCCACACGTTTCCGGTTCTCGGGAAAAGATCACTTTAGTGAGGTGCAATGGACCGAGGAATCGCGGCCCTGTTGTTTCTTTCAGATCATCTGAGCAGATGTTCATATTTACGTTATGTCCCACTTTATACAACTGTCTGCGGTTCCTGTAAATATTGAAATTAGAGCCAACGTTTAGATGGCATACATAAATCTAGTTGCGTGGAACATCAGAGATGATTGCCCCTCTGCAAGTAAAATAAACATACAGCTTGTGATATAAAACATTTTGACTGGTGGGTGCTATTTTACATGCACTGACGCTCTTGTTCTCAAGCCCGGGCTCATGGTTCCACGTAAAGGTGTTACCGACAGTTGCTGTTTTTACTGAAGTGTAAAGCGTATCCATGAGTCTGACTAGTATGGGAAAAGCTGCTGACAGACTATAAGAAACTTCTTCCCCTCCAACTGCCATGATATTGGCCGTGTCAGAAATCTGTCTTGCCTACTACTTACTAAAACKGCATACTGTGTACTAATCGTACTACATACTATTTAGAACATACCAGGCTCACTGATACTGAGAATGGATGATCTAATGTGTCATTCATTTGGCAAGGCGCTTCCCCTTATCTGATTATCAGCTGTCAAACATATTATGAAATTGCACATACAATAAAACACTATTTTTGCATACTCAAACGTCCTACTACTTAAGACCCACGGGTATTCAGACACGGACAATAATCTTGGCATGTTCAACCAAAAATGCACAAATTTGTCATAAGAAATGTTTGCCTTGGGACAGAGCAACAAGATTCTGACTCCATGAGACATTTGATATACATTTAGAGTGTAAGTAGAGAACCATGTAATTGTGGTATAATCAGCTTTGAGTTAATGTGCAGCAGTGAGGGTTCAACAGATCATTGCTTTCCCATCTACCCTTTGTTGATCGTTATTAAATGAGCTATTCCATCAAGTGTGTCTTATCGCCTATAAAAACACTAGATTTTCAATTTTACAGGTCATAGCCAGTCCAAGAGAAAGTGTAGAGGTTAGGTACATAGTCTAAGCCTCAAATCACTCTGCACTACCTCAAGAGGCATAACCGTTTAGAGTGATATTATCCAATGAGTTATATCATCGGTCCACTTCCATTTGAAGTGGAAAGTTGGACTGTGTTTATTCCCTGGCTGACCTCCATTTTGCCTATTAACTTGTCCAATGTTATTGTACTGTTACAATCCAATGTTATTTCTTCCATGAGGATTTCAAAAATGTGGTCTACACAAATTGCATAGTAGACCTACTGGTAACTGCCAAAATAAAGGAAAACCCAACATAAGATGTCTTTTAACAGGGCGTTGTGCCACCACGACTCACCAAAACAGCTTTAATGCACTTTGGCATATATTCCACAATTGTCTGGAACTCTACTGGAGGGATGCGACACCATTCTTCCACGATAAATTCCATCATTTTTTTGTTTTGTTGACAGTGGTGGAAACACTGTCTCAGGCGCAGCTCCAGAATCTCCCATGCTTGTTTAATTGGATTGAGATCTGGTGACTGAGGCACACACACACACCACACACACACACACACAACACACACACACACACACACACACACACACACCCTTTAAACCCCTTATGCTCATTTGAGACCCATCTTTCAAAGTCACTGAGATCTCTACTTCTAGATATGGTAGCCAAAATAACGGGCCACTGGGCATTTTTATACATGACGCTAAGCATGATGGGATGTTAATTACTTAACTCGGTCACCACACCTGTGTGGAAGTACCTGCTTTCGATATACTTTGTATCGCTCATTTACTCGTGTTTCCTTTATTTTGGTTGTTACCTGTATATGTATGACTATGTGCATTTATGTGTAAGTATATTCATTTGTAGATCTATCTGACCTGTTCATGTGGGATTGAGGCCTATAGCAGTAAGCAGGACATGGCTTGACWTTTGAGGTATGAAAATGTCCGAAAAACATGATTTTTTTGGTGAACTAACAGGTTATTTCTAGGGTATCCTGCCTTGTTTGAACTATCTGTTAAGTTGGAATGGGCTAAACTGCTCTGGCACATAATATGTGAAAGCAAACTAATGCAGACAGTATGTGTTTATGGCTCACATCAACCCAAATGCAACACATATTGGGTCCTGCTACAAACCTCTTTCCTGTCTTGTTCTTGATTTAGACTGACTTTATTTAGACTATTTAGTATTTAGACTGTCTTGATTTAGACTGTCATAATTGCAAATGTCRGTGCTCCGATAACTGCACGTAGTGGCTTGATACAGGGTCATTACACAAGTTATTGCAGTGATTTACTCTGCTAGAAGATCTGTGTAAAGTAGGCTATAGTGTGGCCAGGCATTCCAGTGCTATAGATATTTTTCTTCGAAGGTGGTCTTTGAGGGGTGAAATTAAATGTGTTTTTCATAATATGGTTTAATCAGTTCATTCTTGTCAGGCAGCAATGACTTCAATTCAAGCTAAACTAAAGTTAAACATATGTGACATTTGCCATCTGTGAACTATTCTACSGGAGTTATTAAACATCCAATTGAATCACCTTTCCATAGGAGTGGATTTGCTATATAAATACGATCTTATATTCACTTTTGATTGAAAACGCCTAATGTTCTGAAACATATGAGTGGGGAGATGTAGTGTCTGGGAGTCCAGGCCACCAGCCACCTGTGGGACAGATTGTTTGGCAGATGAACCAGGGCCGTGAGGTCAAACAGCTGGGTGTGAGAAGAACCCTCCCTGGACCATAGCTCTGTATAGCTCTGTATAGATATGTAGTTCTGTATAGATGTGTAGCTCTGTATAGATATGTAATTAGTTCTGTATAGATGTGTAGCTCCGTATAGATGTGTAGCTCTGTATAGATGTGTATCAATCAATCAAGTTTATTTTATATAGCTCTTCGTACATCAGCTAATATCTCGAAGTGCTGTACAGAAACCCAGCCTAAAACCCCAAACAGCAAGCAATGCAGGTGTAGAAGCACGTATGCATGTGTAGCTCTGTATACATATGTAGCTCTGTGTAGCTTTGTATACATATGTAGCTCTGTGTAGCTCTGTATAGATGTGTAGCTCTGTATACATATGTAGCTCTGTATAGATGTGTAGCTCTGTATACATATGTAGCTCTGTGTAGCTCCGTATAGATGTGTAGCTCTGTATACATATGTAGCTCTGTGTAGCTCTGTAGATGTGTAGTTGTGTGCTCTGTATAGCATATGTAGCTCTGTAGTACATATGTAGCTCTGTGTAGCTCTGTATAGATTGTGGTAGCTCTGTGTTAGATATGTATAGATAATATGTAGCTCTGTGTAGATATGTAGCTCTTGTATGATATGTAGCTTTGTGTAGTCTGTATATGATGTGTAGCTCTGTTAACATATGTAGCTCTGTATACATATGTAGCTCTGTTATAGATATTGAGCTTTGTGTAGCTCTGTATAGATATGTAGCGTGTGTGTAGCTCTGTATAGTATGTAGTTCTGTATAGATATGTAGCTCTGTATCAATGAGTAGCCTCTGTATCAATGTGTAGCTCGTATATGTATGTAGCTCTGTGTACTCTGTATAGATATGTAGCTCTGTGTAGATTCTTATACATATGTAGCTCTGTGTAGCTCTGTATCTGATGTGTAGCTCTGTATAATCATATGTAGCTCTGTGTAGTCTGTATAGATGTGTAGCTCTGTATAGATATGTAGCTCTGTGTAGCTCCATTATAGATATTAGCTCTGTATAGATATGTAGCTGTGTGTAGCTCTGTATAGATATGTAGTTCTGTATCAATGTGTAGCTTGTATCAATGTGTAGCTCTGTATACATACTGTAGCTCTGTGTAGCTCTGTATAGATATGTAGCTCTGTGTAGCTCTGTATAGATATGTAGCTCTGTGTAGATTTGTATACATATGTAGCTCTGTATCGATGTGTAGCTCTGTATACATATGTGCTCTGTGTAGCTCTGTATAGATGTTAGCTCTGTATACATATGTAGCTCTGTATAGCTCCATATAGATATGTGCTCTTATAGATATGTAGCCTTTGTGTAGCTCTGTATAGATGTGTAGCTCTGTATAGATGTGTAGCTCTGTATAGATATGTGCTCTGTGTAGATATGTAGCTCTGTGTAGCTCTGTATAGAATAGTAGCTCTGTGTAGATATGTAGCTCTGTATAGATATGTAGCTTTGGTGTAGCTCTGTAGCTCTGTATACATATGTAGCCTCTGTATAGCTTGTGTAGATATGTAGCTCTGTATAATTGTAGCTTTGTGTAGCTCTGTATAGCTCTGTAATAGATATATAGCGCTGTATAGATAGTGGCTCTGTGTCAATGTATAGCTCTGTATAGAATATGTAGCTCTGTGTCAATGTATAGCTCTGTATAGATATGTGAGCTTTGTGTAGCTCTGTATGGATATGGCTGCTGTGTCAATGTATAGCTCTGTATAGAATCTGTAGCTCTGTATATGCTCTGTATTAGATCTGTAGCTCTGTATGCTCTGTATAGATATGTAGCTTTGTGGTAGCTCTGTATGGATATGTAGCTCTTGTGTCAATGTATACTCTGTATAGATCTGTAGCTCTGTATAGCTCTGTATAGATAGGTAGCTTTGTGTAGCTCTGTATGGATATGTAGCTTGTGTCAATGTATAGCTCTGTATAGATCTGTAGTCTCTGTATAGCTCTGTATAGATATGTAGCTTTGTGTAGCTCTGTATGGATATGTAGCTCTGTGTCAATGTATAGCTCTGTATGATGCATAGCTCTTTAGCTCTGCATAGAGATAAGGATGACAGAAGAGGAGTAAAGATGGCAGGGTAACATTAACGCCATCTTCAGCTAAATAAATTGCTTATGTTTCAATTTGTAGATAACATCTTCACATACATCTCAGGCAAATCATAACAGGATAGACTTACAATGTCACCAAACTAAAATAGAACACACGCAGATATGCAGATACGCAGATATGTATCTGGATGTAAATATTGTGAGAAGAACTTTCCAGGTATAATATAACACAATACAGTTTTCACTATAACACATTGTGTTTTCCAGGATTTTTACTTCCTGGTTCCATTGTGTTTTCCAGGATTTTTACTTCCTGGTTCCATTGTGTTTTCCAGGATTTTTACTTCCCGGTTTCATTCTGTTTTCTAGGATTTTCACTTCCTGGTTTCATTGTGTTTTCTAGGAATAAGGATCACAGAGCATGTAGACACCACTGTACCTGTTTGTATGCGTTAGGTAAAGGTGTTTCCTTAAGAGTTACATCTCAAGGAAACCATTAGGATGTCATAAATCAAGTCGTTAATTTATATTTATTATTGGTTAGAAAAATCAATGCTCAGTCCCAGGAATGCATATTTCATTTTTGTTGGGCTGCTCTAAGGCCACATATTTCTCCCCTGTGCACTCTCCTGTCTGTTCTTCTACTAGTAATCYTGGGGATCAACCAGAGGAAAGCTTGGGGGCTTTGGTCCGAACCATGAAACCCCTCCAGCAGGCAGGGAAGGATTATCAGTCCCTAGGGACCTGTTTTCAAGCCCTTCAAACTGCCAACTCTGAGAGACATGTCAGGTGGAGTTAAGCACTGTAAAACACCTTCCCTAAGACCAAACCACACACAATACCTCWGGATCAGAGACTCAAAAAGGAGTGGCTGAATGGCGATTGGGCTGGAAAACTGTTGTACTTAAGCCACGTAAGAACTTGTTTGTGCAGGTAAGATTTGGGAGTAAGATTTGTGCAGACCCCAAGAGCGGAATTTTAGGGAGTCCTTTTCCATTATTAGCACAAGTTCTGTGTTAGCAGAGATGATGATGAGTGTGATTGGAGGTAAAGCATGTCTGGTGTGATGCACTGCATACAGTTCTTCTAGCTCTGGTAAAGGGACTGTGTTGTGTGCTGTATAGTTGAGGCCCACCCCATTACAAATATCCAGAAATGTATCTGTGTTTATTTGGAATGCAGTAAACACYAGGTGGAAAGAGGTCAAAAACATTAGCAAAACATTTATACTGCTTGGTATCCTAAAGCCATTAGCCGAAGCCCCAAGTGTTTCCCAGGAAGTTTGAGTACAGTGGAGATGAACAGTGCAGCTGCTCTCTTGCTTCCTGCAGCCTCACAGTCTTCACCAATAAGGAAGCACAATTCCCCTTTCAAAACACAGGAGAAAGCCCCTCACAATTATCTCAAACTGTGTTTTTAATTCACAATGAAATTAAACACAGACTGCCTCTTGCTAATCAGGAGACTCTGAGGTATGTTGTGGTGAACTGTCATTACAATTGAATTGTGGGAACCTGTTSTAATTAAGTATGTAGTGTGGCTATCCACTGGATGGCTCTGAATGCACTGTCATGCAGTCAAAGCTAAGAACCACTTTTGGATCTTTTTATTTTTATCTAACCTTTATTTTATCAGGTAGTCATAAGTGTATATTTTATCAGGAAACTAACAAGTTGTTGGCTGTTCGGTATTTCATGTATCACCCCTGGTGTTCTGTTAAATTATTTTGCGATTTGAACAATTTATTTTTGGATAGAAACTCCATCGGAGTGCTGCGATTGGTTGGCCAAAATTCTGGGGCGGGGCTAAGCGAAGGGTAAATTCCATTTGTAGTTTGACTCCCTCTCACTCATAGACGACTAACTTTGTGACCTCTATGTGAGTAACATTTGCGTGACAGCTATTTGAAGGGGAGCGAACATGGGCCTTGGGGACATACCTCAGTGTATCCGGAGAGGAAGAGGCGAAGCAAGAGTGTTTACTCCGCCCAAAATCTGTCTACGAAAATAAGACCATAGAGGTSAATGAGAGTTAAAAAATGGAATTGCTAATTTGCTACGTGAGGCTTATTTGATCAAATAGAGGTTTCGTAATGGTTATGTTATTACGAATGCGCTGATTGTATGTGGATGCACGTGGCATTTCGGCAAAAAAATGTTATATTTTTTTTTTTACTTAATATCGGAGTTATGACTGTTGTTCAAGCAGGTTGATGTTTATTGTCATGGAGGCAGAACTGAGCGGTTTCTGCTAGATGGGCCAGCTGCAAAGTCAAAATTGGCTATATCTTAAAAATTATGGAAACGAAAATGTAATTTTTGCTCTTAAATTAAGGTTAGGGTTAAGCATTAGGGTTAGCAGCGTGGTTAGGGTTAGGCATTAGGGTTAGCAGCGTGGTTAAGGTTAGGTTTAAAATCGGATTTTATGACTTTGCGGCTGTGCCAGCTAGTGACCATTCTGCAGAGGTGTCTCCAGGGCAATAGATGCCAACTTAGATTGTTCACACACGTAACTGCCCTCTCATGAAATGGTCACACCTGATCTCTCCTCCCGCTTGCCTTCCATCTTTGAGGACATGTATTTGCATTGTTAGAGCGGTTACTCGATTATTGTGTGTATATACAGTGCTTTCGGAAAGTATTYAGACCCCTTGACTTTCTCCACATTTTGTTATGTTACAGCCTTGGATTACATTTTTTCCCCCYCATCAATCTACTCACAATACCCCATAATGACAAAGCAAAAACAGGTTTTTAGACATTTTTGCAAATGTATACCATTTTTGGGGGGGAAATATCACATTTACATAAGTATTCGGACTCTTTACTCTGTACTTTGTTGAAGCACCTTTGGCAGCGTTTACAGCCTTGAGTCTTCTTGGGTATGATGCTACAAGCTTGGCACACCTGTATTTGGGGAGTTTCTCTCATTCTTCTCTGCAGATCCTGAGCGCTATGGAGCAGGTTTCATCAAGGATCTCTCTGTACTTTGCTCCGTTAATCTTGCCCGCGATCCTGACTAGTCTCCCAGTCCCTCCCGCTGAAAACATCCCCACAGCATGATGCTGCCACCACCATGCTTCACCATAAGGATGGTGCCAGGTTTCCTCCAGACGTGAAGCTTGGCATTCAGGCCAAAGAGTTCAATCTTGGTTTCATCAGATCAGATCTTGTTTCTCATGGTCTGAGAGTCCTTTAGGTGCCTTTTGGCAAACTCCAAGCGGGCTGTCATGTGCCTTTTACTGAGGAGTGGCTTCCGACTGGCCACTCTACCATAAAGACCTGATTTGTGGAGCGCTGCAGAGATGGTTGTCTTTCTGGAAGGTTCTCCCATCTCCACAGAGGAACTCTGGAGCTCTGTCAGAGTGACCATTGGGTTCATGGTCACCTCCCTGACCAAGGCYCTTTTCCCCAGATTGCTTAGTTTAGCCAGGTGGCCAGCTCTAGGAAGAGTCTTGGTGGTTCCAAACCTCTTCAATTTTAGAATGAATGAGGCCACTGTGTTCTTGGGGACCTTCAATGCTGCAAAAATGTTTTGGTTCCCTTCCCMAAATTACGGACAATTCCTTCAACCTCATGGCTTGTTTTTTTGCTCTGACATGCACTGTCRACTGTGGGACCTTATATAGACAGATGTGTGCCTTTCTAAATCAYGTCTAATCAATTGAATTTACCACAGGTGGACTCCAAGTTGTAGAAACATCTCAAGGATGATCAATGGAAACAGGATGCACCTGAGCTCTATTTCGCATCTCATAGTAAAGGGTCTGTATACTTACGTAAATAAGGTATTTCTGTTTTTTAATTTGATATAAATGTGAAAAAATGTAAAAACCTGTTTTTTTCTTTGATATTATGGAGTATTGTGTGTAGATTGATGAGGAAAAACTTGTATTTAATCCATTTTAGAATAAGGCTGTAACGTAACAAAATGTGGGAAAAGTACTTGTATAAAAAAATACTTGT
The DNA here is from genome assembly GCF_002910315.2 of Salvelinus sp. IW2-2015. NCBI lineage: Eukaryota > Metazoa > Chordata > Actinopteri > Salmoniformes > Salmonidae > Salvelinus > Salvelinus sp. IW2-2015. The sequence continues at coordinate 55,720,739 of NC_036838.1, forward strand.
ATAATGTATAATATTTGTATCTCAATAGGTATTCATTTTTTCAGGGCATATGAAGTGAATGTCTGAATGACAAAATGCAAACATAAAAACTATTCTAATTGCTAATCCAAGAAATGTAATTTGAGTCGATTTAAAAGAAAGAAAACAAAACAGAAAATGGCTCGCTGAGAGAGAGAGAGACTCACACACAGAGAGCGAGAGAGAGAGAGAGAAAGACACAGAGAGACACAGAGAGAGAGACACAGACAGAGAGACAGAGAGACAGACAGAGAGAGAGAGAGAGAGAGAAGAGAACACACACACACAGAGAGAGAGAGAAAGAGACAGACAGAAAGAGACAGAGAGAGAGACACAGAGAGAGAGACACAGAGAGAGAGACACAGGAGAGAGACACAGACAGAGAAGAGACACAGACAGAGAGACACAAGACAGAGAGACACAGACAGAGAGACACAGACAGAGAGACACAGACAGAGAGAGAGACAGAAGAGAGAGAGACACACCACACAACAGAGAGAGAGAGAGAGACACACACACACAGAGAGAGAGAGACACAGAGAGAGAGACACAGAGAGACAGAGAGACAGAGAGAGAGACAGAGAGACAGAGAGAGACGCAATGCATGCAGGGCAGAATTAGGCCAATATCCACTAATAATAAAAACTAAAAAAAATAGCAATTAAAGTTTTGGAACCATCTAAAATACAGTGAACCCCTCTCATATCACTACCAAGCCCTGCAATGCCAAGAGCTGAGCAAAGAAAAGAGTACCCTCATCCAGCTGGTCCTGGGGCTGAGTTCACAAACCTGTTCTACTAACACACTGAAGCCTCAGGACCAGAACATCCAATCAATCAGGATAAACTAAATTACAACACAGTCAAAACAAAACTATATTGCTTATTGGGAAACACAAGCACAAACACAAAGCAAAATGCAGTGCTATCTGGCCCTAAATCAACAGTACACTGTGGCTAAATATTTGACCATGGTTACTGATCAAAACCTTAGAAAAACCTTGACAAAGTACAGGCTCAGTGAGCACAGCCTTGCCATTGAGAAGGGTAGACACAGGAAAACCTGGCTCCCTGTAGAGGAAAGGCTGTGCAACCACTGCACAACAGCAGAACCTGAGACGGAGCTGCATTTCCTGACAAAATGTCAAAAATATAAAACAATTAGAGAGTGTCATTTCCCCAAATTTGAAACCCTTATTCAAGGTTTCAAAGACTTCTCTGATGAGAGTAGGCTACCAGTCCTGTTGGGGGAGGACGCAGAGAGCTGTGGGTTGGCAGCGCACTACATTGCTGCCTGCCATAAGTTGAGGGACAGTGTCTGACAGACCAATCAACCTGCACATGTACTCTACTGTACATGAGAGAGAGAGAGAGAGAGATAGAGAGAGATAGATAGATACACTGCTGTAACCTGAGGAGCCTGATGCTAGGCTATGAGCTAATACTCTCCCTGAGGAAACAGATCAGACAGAAGCTGCCCATTCAACCATGGGCTTCCATCTCTACCTCCTGTAGGCTGAGCCCTCAACCAGGCACCCTGGTCAAAGCCAGTTTGGGATTGAAATGCCTAAGTGGCTAGGTGGAAAACATGAATTTAAACATAATATATCAAGAGTGCCTTGGCATTTTTTAAATGGTGTCCTCAACCAGTCACTTCAGAGAGACCAGCCCACTGAGATGGAACGTTTAAGCATGCAAGCAAGTACCATAATAAATATGTCATAAATTGATATGGAATGAATTTAGAGCCTTTAGTACACAGTTGACGAAGAAGGTATTTGACTAATTACAAGAACTATATCAATATTTGAAAGAGTTCAACAGTATACTCTTCTATTCCACAATGTTGTTTTTCTATACAGTATATAATGCTTAGTCATATAATTTCATACCCTTTCTTTTGACACAAGGGATGAGTAAGTATGTTTCCCAACGTGGCTTCACAAAACAACAGCAGAATGGGTGAACTTAATAAGAGTGTAAAGTCTCCTACCTCTGCAACGGTTCCTCTCCCCTCTTCACAAATGGATGTCCCAACCAATACTAAGCTATATTCCAGTGTGTGAGTTATTCCACAGGTTTATCTTCAKAAGTCAGGTCTCCTTCTCATTGAGGGAAGACAATTCACTCAGGCTCTTGCACTTGTTTGAAAATCGATTGTTCTGAAAAGTCAGCGGAGTCCCAGTGCCTGGAGCTCCTTTCAGCTGGGGAGAATGCTGCAGGTCCTAGTGCCTGCCACAGTCCTGTCACTGTATCTCTTTTATGATCAATGCTGTGTAGCCAATAACCTGTAATCTGTAGTTTTATAATAGCTGGTTTTAAAGCACACACTTTTATGTGATACAGTATGTCAAAATATTATCTTACTGGACAAAAGAGTAACAACTGTCTTACAACACAGCATTCACTGAACAGAACGATCCAATGTTTTAGTAATATCAGTGTGTACATGCTAATCTACAGTACCTTGCTTAGCTCCCTGTACCTTCCTAGAGGTTAAAGAGGCTGGAATTGCAAGGGGGCCATTTGACAATAGTCAAGTAATTGGGTTAAGATTTGATGACTTGCTATTACGCCCGGTCACCTTTAGCAACCAGCAGCCTCTCTGGCTCTTTGTCTGTTTTTATTCTCATCCAATKGGGTTTGAGAWGGCGGTGAGGATTCCAAGGAACTGATTGCAATTGAGATTCTCCCATTTTGAAAGGTTTAGAAATAACCATGGAAGTTAATTGTGCAAAGACGGGGACAACAATTACTGGCATTCCACACGTGCCTCCACTAGCCAGCCACAAAGCCTATGCAGCAGAAGGCTTATCACTCTGTCCCATTCCAGTATGGTAGTCATATTAATAATGAATATCATGGATTGGCAAGTTGCGTAAATAGGTCATTTCTTCCTAATTGTGGAATTAGGTTTAGGAATGTATCCTCTTTTCATGTTTGTCAGTGGTAAGCAGTTAGCAGCAAGCCAGAACATGTGTCAAACTATTTACATTGGATGGCCTCTAGATGTAACTGTAATTCAGTGGAGGCTGCTGAGGGGAAATGGAAATCATGTGTTTGATGTATTTGATACCATTTCACTTATTCCGCTCCAGCCGTTACCATGAGCCTGTTCTCTCCATTTAAGGTGCCTCCAACCTCCTGGAAAAAGG
>NC_036838.1:55726389-55736683 GCF_002910315.2 Salvelinus sp. IW2-2015
CCCGCACAGACCTCCCCAATCCCGACAGCCTCCCACTCCCGGACAGATCCCACCCTCCGCACAGCCTCGCCCCTAACTCCCCCGCACAGGCGTCCCCCCTCTCCGCACAGCCTCCCCTACCTCCCACACCTCCCCCATTCCCGCACAGCCTCCCTAACTCTCCCGCACAGCGCTCCCAATCCGCACAGCTCCCCTACTCTCCGCACAGCTCCTCACCTTCCCGACGAGCCTCCCTAACTCTCCGCCACCTCCCAAACTCTACCCGCACAGCTCCCTAACTCTCGCGCAGCTCCCCACTCTCCCCGCACGCCTACGCCCTCATCCCCGCACAGCCTCCCCTAACTCTCCGCACAGCTCCCCTAACTCTCCGCACAGCCCTCGCCTAACTCCCCCGCACAGCCTCCCCTAACTCCCCCGCACAGCCCTCCCTAACTCCCCCGCACAGCCTCCCCTAACGACAGCTTCCTTCTAACTCCTCCGCGCACAGCATTCCTCCTAACTCTCCCGCACAGCTTCCCCTAACTCTCCCGCACAGCTTCCCCTAACTCTTCGCACAGCTTCCCTCTAACTCTCCCGCACAGCCTCCCCTAACTCCCCCGCACAGCCTCCCTAACTCCCCGCACAGCCTCTACCCTAACTCTCCCGCACAGCCTCCCTAACTTCCCGACAGCTCCCTCCACTTTCCATCCATCTCCCCGCACAGCTTCCCCCCATTCTCCCCCGCACAGACTCCCCAACTCCCCCGCACAGCCCTCCCCCAGCTCCCCGACAGCCTCCCCCAACTCCCCGCACAGTCCCTAACTCTCCCGACAGCCTCCCTACAACTCTCCGCCACCAGCCTCCCCTAACTCTCCCGCACAGCCTCCCTAACTCTCCCGCACAGCCTCTCAACCCTATCCCGCACAGCATCCCCTAATCTCCGCACAGCCTCCCCTAACTCTCCCGCACAGCCTCCCTAACTCTCCCGCCACAGCCCTCCTAACCTCTCACCCGAACAGCTCCCTAACTCCCGCACAGCCTCCCTAACTCCCCCGCACAGCCTCCCCTAACTCCCCCACCCCACCTCCACCAGCTCCCTAACCCCCCACTACGTCCTCCCATAACTCCCCCACACAGCTTCCCTAACTCCCCTACCCACATCCCCACTGGAAGCTACTGTATAAAATACCACAGAGGCTGTGATATATTTCTCTCTTCCTTTAGTTCACATTTCACTATTACACTTGGGTTATGGTTGTACAACTTACTGTATATCAAGTATAAAGTAGTTCAACTGACATGACACATTTTCTTCCAAGAGCAGATCATCCAACTCTCACAGTATATAAATAATATGTTATGTCGTATAATAAACATATATATAAATATGTTCTTATCCTCTAGTCCCGAAATGAGCACATCATTTTTTTAGGTATGATAGTCCGTTAGACTCTTAACAGAAGTAAACAGATCTATTCATTCACTCGTACCCTTGTCTGGTAGTACTTATTCTGCCAGGCAAGCAAATCAAGGCAGTCATCACGGTGTAGCGGAGTGGTATTTTATTACATGGTACAGTAGTATACAGAGAGACACCCCACATGGCAAACAGTGACTCTTAATTAATGACAACTCCAATAGTAACTTCAAACTTATTGTGTCTAAATATAACTTTAATAACATTACAACAGTCAGGAAAGTACCCTTAGCTGTACTGTCATAGCAGAATACATTGGTCCCACTTGGACTGATCTGACGTTGATGAAACACCAGACTGTCCTCAGAATCCGCTGTAGTGTGAGTTATGTTTCTTTCCGGTTACTGCATCCCCCCTTACCTGTGTCCATGTGATGAACAGCATGGAATGTAAGCTGCATGGTTGAGGTCCTCTAAATGTGTTTTACAGGAGAACAGCAGGAGAATGTAAGCTGCATGGTTGAGGTCCTCTAAATGTGTTTTACAGGAGAACAGCAGGAGAATGTAAGCTGCATGGTTGAGGTCCTCTAAATGTGTTTTACAGGAGACAGCAGGAGATTAAGCTGCATGGTTGAGGTCCTCTAAATGTGTTTTCAGGAGAACAGCAGGAGAATGTAAGCTGCATGGTTGAGGTCCTCTAAATGTTTTTACAGGAGAACAGCAGGAGAATGTAAGCTGGCATGGTTGAGGTCCTCTAAATGTGTTTTACAGGAGAACAGCAGGAGAATGTAAGCTGCATGGTTGAAGGTCCTCTAATGTGTTTTACAGGAGAACAGCAGGAGAATGTAAGCTGCATGGTTGAGGTCCTCTAAATGTGTTTACAGGAGAACAGCAGGAGAATGTAAGCTGCATGTTGAGGTCCTCTAAATGTGTTTTACAGGAGAACAGCAGGAGAATGTAAGCTGCATGGTTGAGGTCCTCTAAATGTGTTTTACAGGAGAACAGCAGGAGAATGTAGCTGCATGGTTGAGGTCCTCTAAATGTGTTTTACAGGAGAACAGCAGGAGAATGTAAGCTGCATGGTTGAGGTCCTCTAAATGTTTTTTACAGGAGAACAGCAGGAGAATGTAAGCTGCATGGTTGAGGTCCTCTAAATGTGTTTTAACGGAGAACAGCAGGAGAATGTAAGCTGCATGGTTGAGGTCCTCTAAATGTGTTTTACAGGAGAACAGCAGGAGAATGTAAGCTGCATGGTTGAGGTTCTAAATGTTTTACAGGAGAAACAGCAGGAGAATGTAAGCTGCATGGTTGAGGTCCTCTAAATGTGTTTTACAGGAGAACAGCAGGAGAATGTAAGCTGCATGGTTGAGGTCCTCTAAATGTGTTTTACAGGAGAAACAGGAGAATGTAAGTGCATGGTTGAGGTCCTCTAAATGTGTTTACAGGAGAACAGCAGGAGGTCCAAAGCCCCCCATTGTTAAAGCAGGAAGTAGTGTCTGCTGTCTGTAGAGAAAGGGGGTCAGATCCCTCACATATAGAGTTCTGAGTGGCAGACACCACTGGTGCCATGGAGACTGGCCTCAGCCTCAGGACTGTAGTTTACACTGGCTTTAGGGGCTCGTTCAATCCAAGCCACAATGCAGTATTTGGATGGTAACATGTACATACTGTAACTTTTTTTCCTGTCATGTATTCTGATTATTACTACTGTAGTTGATGTAGATTCAGCTCGTTTAAGCTGGGCAGAGATGGCAAGAGAAGAAACAGCTGTCAATGTCAGAATGAAAGTTCAGATAGTAACCACAAAAGGATGAAAGGGTTTTTAGAGACAGTAACCGCATCGTTTGATTCCGGACATTTCTGGAGCTAATTCAATTGCAAAAGTTAGAATTACGGGAGAACCCTCTGTGATTATTACATTATCAAGGTCAGGAGAAGAAAAATGTCCAAAACATGTGAAACACACGGAGAGAGAGAAGAGGACAGAGAGAGAGAAATCTTTTTCCACCACCTGGATTGTTTTAAGTACTCACTCCTCTTCTCCTCCAAACTAACATTTGTAATCTATTAAATTGCCATTAACACCACGTTGACATGCCCCCTCATATTGAAGTGCTTATCCCACTACTTCACCCGGTAACAATATCCCTCGATAAGTAGACTGCTGACAACTATGTCACCGCAAAGCAATTTATCAGGCCTTGGAACTAGTCATTACTTTAGGGTGAAAATACAAACACCTGCATAATTTTTGAGGAAACCTGTTGCAAATGTACATAATACATTCTCTACAGGTTGTTTGACAGTGATTAAAAACATGTTGCTCCTCCTCGCCACCAATCCAAAGCCATGGAACGAGAGAAAGTATTGTGGCCACTGGGGTAACTGGATAGGGCAGAGACACTGAACGTCTGCAAGTTACAGCATTCAGTTTGCCCTATAGGTATTAGTTGTTCTACAGGACAGTGTTCAAGTTACCCATAAACCCTTGGAAACAAGCTGGATTATACAAAGAACTCTGTAAAGAGGATCTAATAAATAATCTGTTGTGGAAATAGAATGCTGTGATGTCTGATGACCATAGAACGGACAGAAACCAAATAACAGTTTATGAAGTTTGACATAGAAATGTACAAGTTTGAACTTGGCTGCTTTTTTGTGCGTGAGTGCAAGTCAAAAGATGATCTTTGATGCTTTCTTCAAAATTGACTGAAAACATCTATGTATCATGATTATGTATCATATGTATAAGAGTTCTTTGTATAATCCAGCTTGTTTCCAAGGGTTTATGGGTAACTTGAACACTGTCCTGTAGAACAACTAATACCTATAGGGCAAACTGAATGCTGTAACTGTCAGACGTTCAGTGTCTCTGCCTTATCCAGTTACCCCAGTGGCCACAATACTTTCTCTCGTTCCATGGCTTTGGATTGGTGGTCGAGGAGGAGCAACATGTTTTTAATCACTGTCAAACAACCTGTAGAGAATGTATTATGTACATTTGCAACAGGTTTCCTCAAAATTATGCAGGTGTTTGTATTTTCACCCTAAAGTAATGACTAGTTCCCAAGGCCTGAAATTGCTTTGCGGTGACATAGTTGTCAGCAGTCCTACTTATCGAGGGATATTGTTACCGTGGTGAAGTAGTGGGATAAGCACTTCAATATGAGGTGGGCATGTCAACGTGGTGTTAATGGCAATTTAATAGATTACAAATGTAGTTTGGAGGAGAAGAGGAGTGAGWACTTAAAACAATCCAGGTGGTGGAAAAAGATTTCTCTCTCTCTGTCTCTCTCTCTCTCTCTCCGTGTGTTTCTACATGTTTTGGACATTTTCTTTCTCCTGACCCTTGATAATGTAATAATCACAGAGGGTTCTCCCGTAATTCTAACTTTTGCAATTGAATTAGCTCAGAAATGTCCGGAATCAAACGATGCGGTTACTGTCTCTAAAAACCCTTTCATCCTTTTGTGGTTACTATTCTGAACTTTTCATTCTGACATTGACAGCTGTTTCTTCTCTTGCCATCTCTGCCCAGCTTAAACGAGCTGAATCTACATCAACTACAGTAGTAATAATCAGAATCACATGACAGGAAAAAAAGTTACAGTATGTTTACATGTTACCATCCAAATACTGCATTGTGGCTTGGATTGAACGGAGCCCCTATAAGCCAGTGTAAACTACAGTCCTGAGGCTGAGGCCAGTCTCCATGGCACCAGTGGTGTCTGCCACTCCAGAACTCTATATGTGAGGGATCTGACCCCCCTTTCTCTACAGACAGCAGACACTACTTCCTGCTTTAACAATGGGGGGCTTTGGACCTCCTGCTGTTCTCCTGTAAAACACATTTAGAGGACCTCAACCATGCAGCTTACATTCTCCTGCTGTTCTCCTGTAAAAAACACATTTTAGAGGACCTCAACCATGCAGCGTTACATTTCTCCTGCTGTTCTCCTGTAAAACACATTTAGAGGACCTCAACCATGCAGCTTACATTCTCCTGCTGTTTCCTGTAAACACATTTAGAGACCTCAACCATGCAGCTTACATTCTCCTGCTGTTCTCCTGTAAAACACATTTAGAGGACCTCAACCATGCAGCTTACATTCTCCTGCTGTTCTCCGTTAAAACACATTTAGAGGACCTCAACCATGCAGCTTACATTCTCCTGCTGTTCTCCTGTAAAACAATTTAGAGGACCTCAACCATGCAGCTTACATTCTCCTGCTGTTCTCCTGTAAAAACACATTTAGAGGACCTCAACCATGCAGCACATTCTCCTGCTGTTCTCCTGTAAAACACATTTAAGGACCTCAACCATGCAGCTTACATTCTCCTGCTGTTTCTCCTGTAAAACACATTTAGAGGACCTCAACATGCAGCTTACATTCTCCTGCTGTTCTCCTGTAAACACATTTAGAGGACCTCAACCATGCAGCTTACATTCTCCTGCTGTTCTCCTGTAAAACACATTAGAGGACCTCAACCATGCAGCTTACATTCTCCTGCTGTTCTCCTGTAAAACACATTTAAGGACCTCAACCATGCAGCTTACATTCTCCTGCTGTTCTCCTGTAAAACACATTTAGAGGACCTCAACCATGCAGCTTACATTCTCCTGCTGTTCTCCTGAAAACACATTTAGAGGACCTCAACCATGCAGCTTAATTCTCCTGCTGTCTCCTGTAAAACACATTTAGAGGACCTCAACCATGCAGCTTACATTCTCCTGCTGTTCTCCTGTAAACACATTTAGAGGACCTCAACCATGCAGCTTACATTCTCCTGCTGTTCTCCTGTAAAACACATTTAGAGGACCTCAACCATGCAGCTTACATTCCATGCTGGTTCATCACATGAACAGGCTAAGGGGGGAGCAGTAACCGGAAAGAAACATAACGTCACACTACAGCGGATTCTGAGGACAGTCTGGTTTTCATCAACGTCAGATCAGTCCAAGTGGGACCAATGTATTCTGCCTATGACAGTACAGCTAAGGGTACTTTCCTGACTGTTGTAATGTATTATGTAAAGTTATATTAGACACAATAAGTTTGAAGTTACTATTGGAGTTGTCATTAATTAAGAGTCACTGTTTGCCATGTGGGGTGTCTCTCTGTATACTACTGTACATGTAATAAAATACCACTCCGCTTACACCGTGATGACTGCCTTGATTTGCTTGCCTGGCAAGAATAAGTACTACCAGACCAAGGGTACGATGGAATGGAATAGATCTGTTTACGTTCTGTTAAGGAGTCTAACGGACTATCATACCTAAAAAAAAATGATGTGCTCATTTCAGGGACTAGAGGATAAGAACATATTTATATATATGTTTATTATACGACATAACATATTATTTATATACTGTGAGAGTTGGATGATCTGCTCTTGGAAGAAAATGTGTCATGTCAGTTGAACTACTTTTATACTTGATATACAGTAAGTTGTACAACCATAACCCAAGTGTAATAGTGAAATGTGAACTAAAGGAAGAGAGAAATATATCACAGCCTCTGTGGTATTTATTATACAGTAGCTTCCAGTGGGGATGTGTGTAGGGGAGTTAGGGAAGGCTGTGTGGGGGAGTTAGGGGAGGCTGTGGTGGTGGTGGGTGCGGTGGTGGTGCATTTTCTCTGCACGGTTGCAGCTATCATTCTGCCCCAGGGGGCGGGGAGGGGGAGGGGCGGAGGGCTCGTCTTGTGAAGAGAGTGTGCTAGTCTCTCGCTAGGGTCCTCTCAAAGGCACTTATGATGACAAGTGTGGCGCAGTTACCTTAGCTTCTTGGAATTGAACATGGGCCCATGAAGGACGAGCGGTTAGGAGAGGGAAGGGAGGGGTTGGGCTGCGGGGGGGCGCAGTGGGGGGGTGGAGGGGCTGTGCGGTAGGTGAGCGCCTTGAATTGCGACTTTACTTTGTCTCTATACTGTATAGCTTGTTTGATTGCCTTGCGGAGAGAATAGCTCCACTGTTTGTATTCGGTCATGTTTCCGGTCGCCTTGCCCGATTAAAAGCAGTGGTAACATGACAAGGCAACAGCCTGATCCCCACAGCCAGAGGAGAGAAGGCCTGGACAGTACAAGCCTTAACTCCTCAACCAGAGGAGAGGAGGCCTGGAGGGTCAAGCCTGACTCCCACAGCCAGAGGAAGGAGGCTGGAGTGGTGAAAGCCTGAATCACCACAGCCAGAGGAAGAGAAGGCTGGAGGGTCTAAGCCTGACTCAAAGCGAGGAGAGGAGGCCTGGAGGGTAAACCCTACCTAACTTTCCCAAAGCCAGAGGAGAGGAGGCCTGGAGGGTCCAAGCCTGACTCCCACAGGCAGAGAAGAGTAGGCCTGGAGGGTAAGCTTAATTCCCCACAGCCACATGAGAGGAGGCTGGAGGGTCAAAGCCTGAATCCCCACAGCCAGTTGAGAGAAGGCTGGAGGGTCCAAGACTGACTCCAAGCCAGAGGAGTGGAGGCTGGAGTGTGGAAGCCTGACTCCCAGCAGCCAGAGAGAGAGGCTGGAGTGTGCCCTTGCTCGATCCTGACAGCAGAGGAGGGGGGTGTGTAGGGGTGGGGGTAAGCTGGACTCCCGGCCAAGAGGTGCTAACTTGGCAAAGAAAGAAGGAGGGTGTGGGCGGCGCGAAAAACACACGCACACGACCGACGCGAGGATCAAGCCCGGTGGGAGTGGGAGGAGGGGGTGGCGGCACAGGGTTTGGGGAGGGAGAGGAGGCCTGGGTAGGGTCCAAGCTACTCCCATTGCAGAGGAGAGGAGGCTGGAATGTGCGAAGCGCTGATCCCACTGTCACAGGGAGGGCGGGGGGGGGGGCGGTCCTGTCAGGAGGAGAGAGGCTGGAGGGTCCCAAGCCTGGGGGGGAGGGTGTGGCGGGGAGGGGGGGGCGTGGGGAGAGGCCACAGCTGGATCCCTACAGAGGAGGGGGGAGGAGAGGGGCGGAAGCTCAGCGTCGAAAAAGAAGGGGGCGCCGACGCGCCCACACGGGGGCCCGAGGGGCTACTGGGAAGAGCCTGAGTCCACCACGAGTGGGGGAGCGCGGGGAGGGCGGGGGTATGGTGGCGGGGGTCCACTATCAGGAGGGGAGCCGACAGGACACGAGGGAGCCTGGGGATGGCGTGCACGGTATGTTGTGGGTGTGTGCCCGCGGAGGGGGGTGGGTGGAGGGGCACGCTAACCTCGGAGGGGCTGGGAAGGGGAGGGCCCGTGGGGCGGGCGGGGCGTGGGGTGTAGGGGGGGACTCCCGCAGCAGCAGGAAAAGCGCAGGAGGCGGGGAGAAGGTCAACTTATCTACACTCCGGCCAGCGCGCCACGGGCACGCGGCTGGGAGGGTCCTAACGGGGAAACGGCGGACCGAGAGGAAGGGGGGCCCACAGCCAGAGGAGAAAAGCAGGGGCGGAGAGAGGCATTGGAGGGGTCTAAGCGGTGGGGGAGGACCTCACAGAGGAGTGAGGAGCCCACAACCCCAGACGCCCCGCCAGCTGCACTCACGCCACACAGAATAGTGGTATAGTAACTTGTGTGGGGATGGAGGGAAGGTGGGGCCAAAGGCGGGAGGGGGGGGTTGGGGAGTTGGTGAGGGGTGTGGGCGGAGCCCGGAGCGTCCGGGCGCCACCTCCCCTCTCCCGGGGCCGACGTGGGAGGGGGGGGCCCAGGGGCCCGAAGGGACGGTTTGACGTTCGGGGGACACACCGGTGGGGTGATGGGGGGGGCCCCGCGCTAGGGTCTCGACATCCCCTAACTCCCAGCACACTGCTTCCAACACTAACTCCGGCATGGGGACGCCGTAGGGGGGCTAGCGGCTTCGCGGGCTCCATTCCCCCAACAGGCCGCGGGCGGTGGGGGGGGCGCAGACAGGGGGGGGGGGGCGGTGGGTGGGGGGGTGTCTCCGTCTTACCCCAACCCCAGTGTCTCGATAGCCTAAGTGGGTGGGCCGGCGGGTGGTGGGGGGGGGCGAGCTCTCCCGCACAGGCTCCCGGGGGGGGAACTGGCGGCAGGGGATGGCGGCCGGCCGGGCGTCCCCGGCGGTGGGGGGGGGGCTGGGCGGGTGGAGAGGTCGGAGCCTAGGGCGCGGCGTGGGGGGTGGAGGTAAGATAACCCCACAGGCCTCCTAAACTCTCAGCCAGGCTCCTACTCTCCGCACAGCGGCTCCCCTAACTCCCCCCACCTCCCCTAATGACAGCTCTTCTCCGGCACAGCCTCCCTAACTCTCCGCACAGTCCCTAACTCTCCCGCACAGCTCCCCTAACTCTCCCGCACAGCCTCCCCTAACTCAGCCGAAGCCTCCCCAACTCCCGCACAGCCTCCCCTAACTCCCCGCACAGCTCCTACTCCCCGCACAGCTTCCTCTAACTCTCCCACAGCTTCCGCTAATCTCGCACATCCTACTCTCCCGCACAGCTTCCCCTAACTCTCCCGCACAGCTTCCCCTAACTCTCCCGCACAGCCCTCTCCCATAACTCCCGCACAGCTCCAACTCCCGCCAGCTCCCTATCTTCCCACACCTCCTAACTCTCCCGCACAGCCTCCCCTAACTCCCCCGCACAGCTTCCCCATCTCCCCGCACAGTTCCCCATTCCCCCGCACGACTCCCCAATCCCGCACACTCCCAGCTCCCCGCACAGCTCCCCAACTCCCCGCACAGCCTCCCTAATCTCCGAAGCCTCCCTAACTCTCCGCACAGCTCCCTAACTCTCCCGACAGCCTCCCCTAACTCTCCGCACAGCCTCCTAACTCCCCGCACAGCCTCCCTAATTCTCCCGCACAGCCTCCCCTAACTTCCCGCACAGCCTCCCTAACTCTCCCGCACAGCATCCCTAATCTCACGCAACGCTCCCCTAACTCCCGCAACAGCTCCCTAATCCCCCGCAGCCTCCTAACTCCCCCACACAGGTTT
>NC_036838.1:55736912-55741616 GCF_002910315.2 Salvelinus sp. IW2-2015
GAAAGATCGCTTCCTCTTCTTCCAACTCCCCAAACAGCCTCCCCCATCTCCCCCACACAACCTTCCTCCTCTCCCCCCACACAGCCTCCCTAACTTCCCCACACAGCCTCCCTAACTCCCCCACACAGCCTCCCCCATCTCCCCCCACAACAGCCTCCCCACACAGCTTCCCCAAACTCCCCCACACAGGTTACCCAAACTCCCCACACAGGTTACCAAACTCCCCACACAGGTTACCCAAACTCCCCACACAGCCTCCCTAACTCCCCCACACAGCCTCCCCTAACTCCCCACACAACCTCCCCTAACTCCCTCACACAGCTTCCCTAACTCCCAACACAGCCTCCCCTAACTCCCCCACAGCTCCCCTAACTCCCCTAACTCCCCACACAGCTTCCCCTAACTCCCCATACACCTTCCCTAACTCCCCCACACAGCCTCCCAACTCCCCAAACAGCTTCCCTAACTCCCCCACACAGCTTCCCCCATCTCCCCCAACACAGCTCCCCCATCTCCCCCACACACCTCCCCCAGACAGCTTCCCCATCTCCCCCACACAGCCTCCCCACACAGCTTCCCAAACTCCCCCAACAGGTTCCCCAAACCTCCCGCACAGCTCCCCCAACTCTCCCGACAGCCTCCCCCACTCTCCGCACAGCCTCCCCAACTCTCCCGCACAGCCTCCCCCAACTCTCTCCGCACAGCCTCCCCAACTCTCCCGCACAGCCTCCCCAACTCTCCCGCACAGCCTCCCCAACTCTCCCGCACAGCCTCCCCAACTCCCGCCAGCCTCCCCAACTCCCCGCACAGCCTCCCCCAACTCCCCCGCACAGCCTCCCCAACTCCCCCGCACAGCTCCCCCAACTCTCCCGCACAGCCTCCCCTAACTCTCCCGCACAGCCTCCCCTAACTCTCCCGCACAGCCTCCCCTAACTCTCCCGCACAGCCTCCCCTAACTCTCCCGCACAGCCTCCCTAACTCTCCCGCACAGCCTCCCCTAAACTCTCCCGCACAGCCTCCCTAACTCTCCCGCACAGCCTCCCCTAACTCCCCCGCACAGCCTCCCCTAACTCTCCGCACAGCCTCCCCTAACTCTCCCGCACAGCCTCCCCTAACTCTCCCGCACAGCATCCCTAACTCTCCCGCACAGCTCCCCTAACTCCCCGCACAGCCTCCCCTAACTCCCCCGCACGCCTCCCCTAACTCCCCGCACAGCCTCCCCTAACTCCCCCGCACAGCTTCCCTAACTCTCCCCGCACAGCTTCCCTAACTCCCCGCACAGCTTCCCCTAACTCTCCCGCACAGCCCCTAACTCTTCCCGCACCAGCTTCCCTAACTCTCCCGCACAGCCTCCCCTAACCTCCCCCGCACAGCCTCCCTAACTCCCACCGCCCACGCCTCCCTAACTCTCCCGCCACAGCCTCCCCTTAACTCTCCCGCACAGCCTCCCTAATCCCCCGCACAGCTCCCCATCTCCCCGCACAGCTTCCCCCATCTCCCCGCACAGACTCCCCCAACTCCCCCCGCAAACAAGCTCCCCAGCTACTCCCCCACCCAGCCTCCCCACAACTCCCCCGCACAGCCTCCCTCGCCCCTAATACTCTCCTCGCCACAGCCTCCCTAATCTCTCACCGCACAGCCTCCCCAAACTCTCCCGCACAGGCCTCCACCTTAAAACTCTTCTCAGAGCGACCCACTCCAGAACCTCCGCCTAATAAACGTTCCCTCCGCTCAACGAGACTATCTACCCTAATAGTCTTCCTCATCTGCTGCTCCCTATCCTTATACCCCCTCCCGCACAGATCTCCACACTCCAAACATCTTCCCGCTCGAGCATTACCAACTCTATCCGCACACTCTCCCCTCCTTAACTCCCCCGCCACAAGCGAAAACTAATCCGTCCTCAAATATCTTACCCCCCGTACAGCCCATTACTCCTTTCTCCTCGCATCTCCACCACCACCAACAGGGTATTCCCTCCCTTAACTCTCCATCTCACACAGGCCTCCCCTAACTCGCCGCACACACACCTACCGCTACTATCGTCCCCCCACACAGCACGTTCCCTACTCCCCTCACACACCATCACCCACTGAACATGACATAGAATTGTCCAATTCTTGATCAATACATAAGGGTACCCACAAGAGCTGCTGATATATTTCTCTCTTCCTTTAGTCACATTTCACTAATTACACGTTGGGGTATGGCTTGAAGAGCAATCTCCTTCCGTATATCAAGTTATAAAGTTAGGTTCGTAATACGTGACCTCTAATCGTGAGCCTCATCATCTATGGTGATTCTGCGCAAGAGACAGATTCCTACCCAAAACTAGAGACTCACTCCCAGCTATGATAAATTCATCTCTTCATTCCTACTGATTGCTTTGTAGATACTACACTCAATAAATACCTATAAATCTCGTAACACTTTCGTTATTCGCTACATAAGTCCATCGTTATAATTCAATGAGCAGCATTACAAGTTTTTTTGTCCCTAATGCCATACAGAATAAAAGCCAAGTTATAGATTTCGCTTAAATCAGAAACTATAAAAACAAGAGTCGAAGTGATATTCCAATTCCATCGTACTTGGTTGGATAGATACTTATTCTTGCCAGGCAAGCAAATCAAGGCAGTCCATCACGGTTGTAAGCGGATTCATACCTTTGCATTACTGTATGGATACTTTTATAGTACAAGGTTTAACTTATAATGAAGCATACCAACTGAGAGACCACATTGCTTGTCCTATGACAGTGACTTCTTGGAATTAATGACAACTCCAAGAGAAACGTTCAAACTTATTGTGGGACTTGTTCTATATAATGAACATTACCTCTATTCCGTTTGCAGCCACCAGTCAGATAGTAAGAAGGGGGAGTCTAGGGAGCAGAAAGCAGAGACATCCAGGATGTTTAAAAAAAAATACTATACACTTTATATACTTTTCTATACTTTTTTTATATACAGGCTTCCTGGTGATTCCAATTCCTCTGTGTGGAGTTAGGGTTAGGGTTTGACCCTCCAGGCTTCCTCTCCTCTGGCTGTGTGGAGTCAGGCTTAGACCCTCAATGCCTCCTCTCCTCTGGCAGTAGAGAGTCAGAATTGCACCAGGCCTTTTCTCCTCTGGCTGTGGGGAGTCAGGGTTAGACCCTCCAGGCCTCCTCTCGTCTGGCTTTGGGGAGTCAGGCTTAGACCCTCCAGGCCTCCTCTCGCCTGGCTTTGGGGAGTTAGAATTGGACCTTCCAGGCCTTCTCTCCTCTGTTTGTAGGGAGTCAGGCTTGGACCCTCCAGGCCTTCTCTCCTCTGGCTGCGGGGAGTCAGGCTTAGACCCTCCAGGCCTCCTCTCGTCTGGCTTTGGGGAGTTAGAATTGGACCTTCCAGGCCTTCTCTCCTCTGTTTGTAGGGAGTCAGGCTTAGACCCTCCAGGCCTCCTCTCGTCTGGCTTTGGGGAGTTAGAATTGGACCTTCCAGGCCTCCTCTCCTCTGGCTGTGGGAAGATAGGGGTTTACCCTCCAGGCTTCCTCTCCGCTGGCTGTGGGGAGTCAGGCTTGAACCCTCCAGGCCTCCTCTCTTCTGGCTATGTGGAGTTAGGCTTGTATCCTCTGTGCCTCCTCTCCTCTGGCCTAGGCAAGTCAGGGGTAGGGTTTAACCCTTCAGGCCTCCTCTCCTCTAGCTGTGGGGAGTAAGGTATGACTCTCCAGGCCCCCTCTTCTCTGGACGTAGGGAGTAAGGCTTGCACCATCCAGGGCTCCTCTCCTCTGGCTGTGGGGAGTCAAGCTTGCACCCTCCAGGTGTCCTCTCCTCTGGCTGTGGGGAGTTAGGCTTGGACCCTCCAGGTCTCCTCTCCTCTAGCTGTGGGGAGTCAAGATTGAACCCTCCAGGCCTCCTCYCCTCTGGCTTTAAGAAGATASRGGTAGGGTTTGACCCTCAAGGCCTCCTCTCCTCTAGCTGTGGGGAGTCAGGGTTGGACCCTCCAGGCCTCCTCTCCTCTGGCTGTGGGGAGTCAGGCTTGTACCTTCCAGGCCTCCTCTCCACTGGCTGTGGGGAGATGGCTTGCACCCTCCAGGCCTCCTCTCCACAAGGCTGTGGGGAGTCAGGCTTGGAGCCTCCAGTTCTCCTCTACTCTGGTATTGTGAAGTTAGGGGTTCACGCTCGAGGCCTCCTCTCGTCTAGCTGTGGGGAGTCAGGCTTGGACCCTCGACAGCCTCCTCTCTTCTGGCTTTGGCAAGTTACGGGTAGGCTCGTACMCTCCAGGCCTTCTCTCCTCTGGCTGTAGGGAGTCAGGCTTGGACCCTCAATACCTCCTCTCCTCTGGCTGTGTGGATTTAGGCTTGTAGACTCCAGGCCTCCTCTCCTCTGGCTGTGGGGAGTTAGGCTTGTAGCCTCCGGGCCTCCTCTCCTCTGGCTGTGGGGATTTATGATTGTACCCTCCAGGCCTCCTAATCCTCTGGCTGTGGGGAGTCAGGCTTGGACCCTCCAGGCTCCCTCTCCTCTGACAGTGGGGAGTCAGGCTTGAGCCTGACTCCCACAGCCAGAGGAGAGGAGGCCTGGAGTGTGAAAGCCTGACTCCCACAGCCAGAGGAGAGAAGGCCTGGACAGTACAAGCCTAACTCCCCTCAACAGAGGAGAGAGGCCTGGAGGGTCTAAGCCTGACTCCCTAAGCCAGAGGAGAGGAGGCCTGGAGGGTAAAACCCTACCC
>NC_036838.1:55747860-55750210 GCF_002910315.2 Salvelinus sp. IW2-2015
TTTCCAAGCCTGACTTCCCCACAGCCAGAGGATAGACGATGGTCCCTGGAGTCACGTAGGGCTTCAAACCTGAATCGCCACTGGCTGGAGGATAGGAAGACCTGGAGGCGTCCAAGAAAATGACTCCCCACACAAAAAGACGAAGAGAGAAGGCCTGGAGGGGGTCCATGCCTGACTCCCCACAGCCAAAGGAGAGGAGGCCTGTAGGGTCCAAGCCTGACTCCCCATTGCCAGAGGAGAGGAGGCCTGGAATGTGCAAGCCTGACTCCCCACTGTCACAGGAGAGGAGGGACCTGGAGGGGTCCAAGCCTGACTCCCACTGTCAGAGGAGGAGGGAGGCCTGGAGGGTCCAAGCCTGACTCCCACGCCAGAGGAGAGGAGAGCCTGAGGAGTAAGCCTGACTCCCCCCAACGCGAGAGGAGAGGAGCCTGAGGTACAAGCCACTCCCCTCACCAGAGGAGAGGAGCCTGGAGGGTCAGGCTTGGACCCTCCAGGCCTCCTCTCCTCTGGTTGAGGGGAGTTAGGCTTGTACTGTCCAGGCCTTCTCTCCTCTGGCTGTGGGGAGTCAGGCTGTTGCCTTGTCATGTTACCACTGCTTTTAATCAGGGCAAGGCGACCGGAAACATGACCGAATACAAACAGTGGAGCTGTTGCCTCTCTCCGCAAGGCAATCAAACAAGCTATACAGTATAGAGACAAAGTAGAGTCGCAATTCAAGGGCTCAGACACGAGAGGTATGTGGCAGGGTCTACAGTCAATCACGGACTACAAAAAGAAAACCAGCCCCTTCGCGGACCACGATGTCTTGCTCCTACACAAACTAAACAACTTCATTGCTCGCTTTGAGGACAATACAGTGCCACCGTCACGGCCTGCTACCAAAACTTGCGTGCACTYCTTCACTGCAGCCAACGTGAGTTAAACATTTAAACGTGTTAACCCTCGCAAGGCTGCCGGTCCAGACGGCATCCCTAGCCACGTCCTCAGAGCATGCGCAGACCAGCTGGCTGGTGTGTTTACGGACATAWTCAATCAATCCTTATCCCAGTCTGCTGTTCCCACATGCTTCAAGAGGGCCACCATTGTTTCAGTTCCCAAGAAAGCTAAGGTAACTGAGCTAAATCACTATCGCCCGTAGCACTCACTTCCGTCATCATGAAGTGCTTTGAGAGACTAGTCGAGAGACTAGTCAAGGACCATATCACCTCCACCCTACCTGACACGCCTAGACCCACTCCAATTTGCTTTCCACCCCAATAGGTCCACAGACGACGCAATCGCAATCACACTGCCCTAACCCATCTGGACAAGAGGAAAACCTATATAAGAATGCTGTTCATCGACTACAGCTCAGCATTTAACATCATAGTATCCTCCAAACTCATCATTAAAACTTCTTATGGCTGGGGGCAGAATTGAGTAGCTTGGATCAATAAGGTGCCCAGAGAAAACTGCCTGCTACTCAGGCCCAGAAGGTAAGATATGCATATTATTAGTCCAACACTGAGCGCAAAGCTATCTAGACACAGTTCGACAGATATATGAAATAGCATCACAAATGGTTCCTACTTTTGCTGATCTTCTATCAGAATGTTGTATAAGGGGTCCTTTGTCCGAAACGTCTTTGTTTGGATTCAGAATGTCCTCTTTCCTCTTGAATTAGCAAGCACACTGGCCTTGCGGCGCTAAGCTCTCCAACTTCAACCAAGTCGAACAACGCAACACAACTAACGTCCCGAATAAAGTTAAATAATCTAATGAAACTATATTGAAAAACATACTTTAGGATGATATTGTAAGATGTATCAAATAAATTCAAAGCCGGAGCTCATATTCGACCATAACGACCGGTTTCCAGTAGGCAATAACAGGTCCCCGGCGCGCCTTGCGAAAACAGAAAATGTGGGACACGTTGTTCCAAGATGGTTAATTCAACGTCAGACAGAGATAATCAAACTCATTTTTCCTCTCACTTCCTCTTGACATCCGGGTGAAGGCGTATGACGTGCACGTATAGTCATACGTATAATGCCCATTTATAGGCAGACACTTGAACACAGCATCGATTTCAGACTTTCCACTTCCTGGTCAGAAAGTGTGCTGCCAAATAGCTGTGTTTTACCCACAGACAAAATTCAAACGTTTTTAGAAACTAGATAGTGTTCTCTATCCAATAGTAATAATAATATGCATATTGTACGAGCAGGATTGAGTACGAGGCCGTTTAAATTGGATACGATTTTTCCCAAAGTGAAAACAGCACCCCTGGTCCTCATCAGGTTATGTTATACTGACAGACATCATTCAAACAGTTTTGAAACTTCAGAGTGTTTTCTATCCAATCCCCTTT
>NC_036838.1:55753949-55761665 GCF_002910315.2 Salvelinus sp. IW2-2015
TAGCGTTGTGTGTGTGTGTGTGTGTGTGTGTGTGTGTGTGTGTGTGTGTGTGTGTGTGTGTGTGTGTGTGTTTGTGTGTGTGGTGTGGGTGGGTGGTGGTGGGTGGGTGGGTGTGTGTGTGTGTGTGTTTTGGGGGGGGGGGGTGGTGGCTTGCGTCTGTGCAATGCTCTAAAGACTAGGCCTGAACGTGTTCCAATCAGCATCCACCAATCCCTTTATCTCCATCCCGTGGTTTTATAGGACTGGCTGCTGAGTGAGTTGACGTAAGTGTGGGGTCAGGGTTCAACTCACAGGGGATTAATTCCAGAACCCCTATATCCAACACCAAGGAAGGGTTGTCATGGTGCCGGTGTTGATCAGGAAAATCAAGACCTCCAGGCTCCTCTCCTCTGGCTGTGGGAGTCTTCATCTCACTGCATTCATTTATTTTTCGTCTTTATTTCTCGGGTAATTAAAGTGTAATGTTTTATAGAATTAATGTAAACTCAAATGTCCTGTTCAGTTCCAGTCAGGTGTCTTTTCCAGCACTAGTTTTGATCTGATGTGGCTAATGGGGCCCAGATGTGTGCATGCCTGGCCTAACTCCCCACAGCTAGAGGAGAGGAGGCCTTGAGGGTGAAAACTCTCCCTAACTTCCCAAGCCAGAGGAGAGAAGGCCTTGAGGGTAAAACCGTACCGCTAACTTCCCAACCAGAGAAGGAGCCTGGAGGGTCCAAGCCTACTCCCTACAAGCCAGAGGAGAGAGGCCTGGAGGGTCTTGATTTCCTGATCAACAAATCAAACAAATGTTATTGTCACATCACATGGTTAGCAGATGTTAATGTGAGTGTTAGCGAAAATTCTTGTGCTTCTAGTTCCGACCATGCAGTAATATCTAACAAGTAATCTAACAACAACAACTTCCTTATACCCTAACTTTGGTTATAAAGGCAGTTGTTGTGAAAATGTTAAAATTGTTGAGGATCAGCGGGGTGGAGATTGTGTTTCCTACCCTCACCACCTGGGGGAGCCCGTCAGGAAGTCCAGGACCAGTTGCACAGGGAGGGTCGAGGACCCCAGGACTCAAGCTTAACTTCTTACGGCTGAGATCGTGAGATCCCGTTAACGGATCGACTTGACAACAGCCAGTGAAAGTGCAGGGCGCCAAATTCAAACAAACAGAAATCTCATAAATTAAAATTCCTCAAACATACAAGTATTTTTACACCATTTTAAAGATAAACTTGTTGTTAATCCCACCACAGTGTCCGATTTCAAAAAAGGCTTTACGACGAAAGCACACCATGATTAATATTATGTTAGGTCAGTACCTAGTCACAGAAAAACACAGCCATTTTTCCAGCCAACGAGAGGAGTCACAAAAAGCAGAAATAGAGATAAAATTTAATCACTAACCCTTTGATGATCTTCATCAGATAGCACTCATAGGATTCATGTTACACAATACATGTATGTTTTGTTTCGATAAAGTTCATATTTATATCCCAAAAAATCTTAGTTGCGCGGGTTATGTTCAATAATGTTTTGCCTCCAAAACATCCGGTGATTTTGCAGAGAGCCACACAATTTACAGAAATACTCATAATAAACATTGATAAAAGATACAATGTGTAGACATGGAACTTTAGATAAACTTCTCCTTAATGCAACTGCTTGTGTCAGATTTCAAAAAAAACTTTACGGAAAAAGCACACCATGCAATAATCTGAGTACAGCCTCAGACACCAAAACAAGCCATACAGGTACCCGCCATGTTGTGGAGTCAACAGAAGTCAGAAATAGCATTATAAATATACACTGACCTTTGATGAATCTCATCAGAATGCACTCCCAGGAAATCCCAGTTCCACAATAAATGTTTCTTTTGTTCGATAAAGTCCATAATTTATGTCCAAATACCTACCTTTTTGTTCGCACGTTTAGTTCAAAAATCCAAAATTCATGACAGCGCAGGGCAGACGAAAAGTAAAACAATTCCATTACAGTTCGTAGAAACATGTCGAACGATGTATAGAATCAATTCTTTAGGATGTTTTTAACATAAATCTTCAATAATGTTTCAACCAGAGAATTCCCTTGTCTTTAGAACAAAAAGGAACGCAGCTGCCTACTCACGGGGGCGCGCCTCAGTTGAGCTATGGCACTCTGTCAGATCACCTGGTTTGAAACAGCTCTCATTCCCTCATCCTCACAGTAGAAGCCTGAAACAAGGTGTCTAAAGACTGTTGACCATCTAGTGTAAGCCTTAGGAAGTAACAATATGAACCCATAGACACTGTATATTGGATAGCAAGACCTACAACCCAGATTTCCATTCCTGGTTGGATTTATTCTCAGGTTTTTGCCTGCCATATGAGTTATCTGTCTCATCTCCGTTCCGCTAGCGGAACTCCTCCCACTAATTCCACCTGGAAGGCAGAGCCGCGAATTTCAAAAAAAATGTTTTTTAGAAATATTTACTTTCACACCATTAACAAGTCCAATTACAGTAAATGAAAGATACACATCTTTGAATCCAGCCAACATCATGTCCGAATTGTTTAAATGTTTTACAGGGAAAACCCAATAGTATAATTTGATTAGCTCACCAACAAATAGAAAAAGCACAGACATTTTTCACAGACAGATAAGCAAAAATCACAAATCAACCAAACTAACCTAGAACAAACCACAAGAAACCAAGAAACAACTTAATCAGAGACAGTCTTACACATTTATACAATAAATCTATGTTTTGTTGAAAAAATGTGTGCCATATTTCAGGTATAAATCATAGTACATTGGCCGGCTACAATCAGAAATTGACCGAAGCAGCCAGAATAATTACAGACACCAACGTGACATACCGAAATACTCATCATTAAAAACATTCTGAAAAAAATACATGGTGTATAGCAAATTAAAGACAAAGAATCTTGTGGAATTACAGCCAATATTTCAGATTTCTAAGTGTTTTACAGCGAAAACACAATCAGTAGCATTTATATTAAGCTTACTACAATTAGCCTACAACACTACCGGCATTCATTCATCAACGGCACGGTAGCGATAGCGAATAAGGCACGTTAGCGTTAGCGAATAAACCCAGCAAAAGATATTAAAATTTCACCTAACTTCAGAAACCTTGCTCAGATACAGTCCTGTAACATCCAGGTTATACAATACACCTTATGTTTTGTTCGAAAATGTGCATCATTTAGAATGTCTCTCTCTCACACACACACACACACACACACACACACACACCACCTCTACCCAGGGATGAGCCTTGGGTTTTGTTGGATAGATAGCCTTTCAGTGTGGATGCTGGGGCCCAGAGCACAATGCTGGTATTGTCTGACAAAAGGAAGGAGCAGTGGGTTAACTGCCTTGTTCAGGGGCAGAATGACAGATTTTTACCTCAGCTCGGGGATTCCATCTTGTAACTATTCGGTTACTAGTCCAGTGCTCTAACCTCCTGCCGCCCCCTTTAAAGAGTTGAATTTCCAAAATCTCACCACTCTACGCACATTTTTATTACACAAACGCCCGGTTTAAATTTTGGACTTCACAGATCCCGATGAGCTTCAATTCAATTGGTCTCAGCACCAGATAATTGGCCAAAGATTCTGGTCTATTGACCCCACTGGTCCTCGTCCAATCTATGAAGATAAATGTTGGATAATTGTTTGGAGATTGCTTCAACTGATTATTACCGCTCACTAGTCATTATTTTGTCCAAACCTTCTATTATGTTTTGATGAGTATTCAGTGCAGTGTGGTGAAAGAGTAATGTATGTTCAGTCAACATCATTCAAAACAATATCCTGTTCAACGTCCACCTTCACTGTACATCTAATATATCTGAGTACATACTGCAGCTAAGTGTATCTGACGATTGAAAGATCCATTGTGTCTTCTTCTAGAGGGTTGTTTGTAAAAGATCTTGTTGCTGTTTGGTCTATGGAAGGTTTCTCTTTGGAGCCTGCAGTGTGTTGACAGATGAGGTCACAAAAGACTAGACTGTGCTAATTATGATGACTACTGTTATCCAGACAAATGTATCCGCTTTGTAAATATTTCTCATAATTTTTCCCTTATGTAAGCAGTGGTTGAAAACATAGGATCTTATCTTGTTGGAAACCGTATTCCTTATATTGATATCACAATATATAATGTTGATGGAATTTATKTACAGTAATAAAAGCCAATGCATTAAGTATGATCCCATAGTCAAATGACGGAAATGCTCAACCATTCTTCGAAAACACTTAGTGATATGCCCGCCAAGGATTCACTGCTACAATACGGCATTGTAAGACAGAGTGACACACACTATGTCACTGGGGTTTGCCTGGACTCCCACTACCTCTTCCCTGAGTGGCTGAGTCTTTGCCAGGGTACTTCTCCAAGTGCTGGTGTGTGTTGAAGGAGTGATATTGAACCAATGGACAACACATCTTACAGTATATGCACAGTGAAGTGCTCAGRGATTTTTCTCTGTCATTGAGTTGGAATGCTCTTTTGCATTAAACGCCCCTCTCTCTGAACATTGACTCAATGGAGTTCCCTGTTCGCACTGACATGAGTAAGGACATTTCCCTGTGGCACCCCAAYAAATGTCATCAAGTGCACAGCTTGGTATTTTATGTAACACTGATGTTCACTGGCTATGAGCTATGACCACGTGGACAGTAAAAAGGTGGCTCCACAACCACAGCCAAAGATCCCTGTAATATTGCCTGATGCCACTTTGTCCACATAAACAAGTTTTAAGGGCAGATGAACACTCAATCGAGCTGGTTGTGTCCTTGAGTGATCCAACTGTAACAGCTACTCAGAAGCCACATCCACTTTGCCCCAGCCTGACAAGACAGGATCAGTGTATTACAAACCAACATACCGTACCCATATCCATTTCAAACATCTGTCATCTACCAAATAAACTAAGCAGACATGGTATGTAGACGGATACGGTGTCAACCACACAATTCATAACCATTTGAAGGACCGCATAATACGCCTAATGATCGGGTTCAGTCAACACTGAACACATGGATGTAGTGAGTCTCACTAAGGTGTAACGACCACAACGTATACTACAACATTTATTACCGTTTACTACTGAAACACCATACAGTATACTAATACATTCATTACTGAAATACCATACAGTACACTAATGCATTAATTACTGTATACTACTGAAATACCATACAGTTTACTAAAGCATTTATTGCTGCATACTATTGAAATACCATACAGTATACTAATACATTCACTACTGTATACTGCTGAAATACCATACAGTATAGGCCTACTAATACATTCATTGCTGTATACTACTGAAATACCATACAGTATACAAATAAATGTATTGCTGTATGCTACAGAAATTCCATACAGTATACTAATACATGTATTGCTGTACACTAATGAAATACATTACAGTATACTAAAACATGTATTGCTGTATACTACTGAAATACTATACGGTAGACTAATACACTCACTACTGTATTCTACTGAAATAGCATAGAGTTAAGGCCTACTAATGCATTCAATACTGTATGCTACTGAAAAACCATACATATATTAATACATTAATTACTGTATACTACTGAAATAACATACTGTATACTAATATATYCATTACTGTATACTACTGAAATACCATACCATATACTAATACATTAAATACTGTATACTACTAAACTACCATAGAGTATACTTATACATGTTTTGCTGTATATTACTGAAAGACCGTGGAGTATAGGCTTGCTAATACATCCATTACTGTATACTACTGAAATACCATACCATATACTAATACATTCATTACTGTATACTACTGAAATACCATTCAGAATACTAATTCATGCGTTACTGTATACTATTGAAATACCAAATGTGTATACAAATAAATTCATTACCGTATATTCCTAAAGTACCATACGGTATACGAATACATTAATAACTGTATACTACTGAAATACTATACAGTATAATATTACACTCACTTCTGTATACTACTTAAGTACAATACACTATAGACCTACAAATACATTCATTACTGTGTACTACTGAAATACCATACCTGTATACAAATAAGTTAATTACTGTATACTACTGAAGTAACATATCATATACTAACACATTCATTACTGTATACTTCTGAACTACTACACAGTATACTAATACATTCACTTCTGTGTACTTCTGAATTACCGTACAGTATATTAATACATTCACTGCTCTATACTACTGAAATACCCCACAGTATAGGCCTAATACATTAATTACTGTATACTACTTAAAATACCATACAGTATACTAATACATTCATTAGTGTATACTACTGAAATACCATACAGTATACTAATACATTCACTTCTGTGTACTACTGAAATACCGTACAGTATATTAATACATTCACTGCTCTATACTACTGAAATACCACACAGTATAGGCCTAATACATTAATTACTGTATACTACTTAAAATACCATACAATATACTAATACATTCATTAGTGTATGATACTGAAATACTACACAGTATACAGAAATACTACACAGTACACAGAAATACTACACAGTATACTATTACATTCACTACTGTGTACAGCTGAATTACCATACAGTATATTAATACACTCATTTACATTTTAGTCATTTTTTAGCAGACACCCTTATCAATTAGTGCATTCATCTTAAGACAACTACATATCACAGTCATAGGAAGTACATTTTTCCTCAATGAAGTAGCTATCAGCAAAGTCCGAGCTGGTAAGGTGGAAAAATGTCAAGTGCGAGTTAATTCACAAAGGCCTTTTTTCTAGGGGAGGTAGGGCGTGAGGAGGGAGTGCGGGGGGTACTGTGGGAATATGTAACATACTCTTTGAAGAGTTAGGGTTTCAGATGTTTTCAGAAGATGGGCAAGGACTCTGCTGTCCTAGCTTCAGGGGGAAGCTGGTTGCACCATTGGGGTGTCAGGGCAGGGGAGAGCTTGAATTGGGCTGATTAAGAACTGTCCGAACGGCGTGTTCGGGTTGGGGTGTAGGGTTTGAGCATAGTCTGAAGGTAGGGAGGGGCAGTTCCTCTTGCTGCTCCGTAAGCAAGCACCATGGTCTTATAGTGGAAGCGAGCTTCAACTGGAAGCCAGTGGAGTGTGCAGACGAGCGGGGAAGTTTGAAGAGCAGGTGGCCTGCAACAATCTGGATGAATTGCATAAATTATTCTGGATACGTCTTTACTGTATACTACTGACGTACCATACATTATACTAATACATTCATTACTGTATACAAATCAAATCAAATGTATTTATATAGCCCTTCTTACATTAGCTGATATCTCAAAGTGCTATACAGAAACTCAGCCTAAAACCCCAAACAGCAAGCAATGCAGGTGTAGAAGCACGGTGGCTCGGAAAAACTCCCTAGAAAGCCGCAAAACCTAGGAAGAAACCTAGAGAGGAACAGGCTATGAGGGGTGGCCAGTCCTCTTCTGGCTGTGCCGGGTGGAGATTATAACAGCAACATGGCCAAGATGTTTCAAATGTTCATAAATGACGCAGCAGGGTCAAATAATAATAATCACACTGGTTGTCGAGGGTGCAAAGGTCAGCACCTCAGGAGTAAATGTCAGTTGCTTTTCATAGCCGATCATTAAGAGTAATCTCTACTGGTCCTGCTGTTCTAGAGCGTTGAAACAGCAGGTCTGGGACAGGTAGCAG